>NW_018165458.1:18651-21014 GCF_001263595.1 Phalaenopsis equestris | reverse complement strand
CAAATTCTTGTAATTGTTGATTTACAAAAAAAGGTTGGTCAGGGGTCAATGGCGCCGTTAGCGCCCTAGTTCAATTCTACATATTTTAGTCCTTTTCGCTCCAAATTCGCTCCTTTTTGCATCTTTTTGCACCAATGACCCTAATTCATCATTCCTGCAACAAACAACAAAAATATCTTTCTTTAAAGTGTAATATCATCAAAAACAGTATAAAATAAGAATGAAAATCTCAATATATTTTCCTTTGGTCAGTTTCCTACTTAAGCTTTATAGTTTGAATATTGTGTTTGACGTTATAACTATAAGAATTTTCAACCCTCTATGGGATCGATACTTAGGACTCCGTTAGAGCCATTTATTACTTGAGCGAAACGTAGACTTGCGTTAGTATTACGGGTTTGGCAGCTTAGAGATTTTAAAAGATAAAATTATTTATACTGAATTTTATTTTATTGAGATTGAACTGTATATTTACTATTAGTACTACTATGTGTGTATTTTAATATTGAAAGATATTTACAATGCATACCACAAAACCGCCCGCTACGACCCTCATTGAAGCCATTATTTCTTTAACTTTTTGTTCAACTAACTGAGTTATATTATTTTTTGGAAATCCACTATGAATGGAATCCTTTTTCCTTTAGCTTGTTTCATCCATTTCTGTCAATTCTTTCTTGTCGTCAAGAATATGAACGACCTTTGGTTGAATAATCTTAATGGTCAGTGTTGGTGTCACTTGTAGCAATTGATTTTGATTGAAATTAGGCTTGAATTTGATGAAATTGTGTTAGGATTTGATATTGGGTGAATTGGAAATGGATTTGATGAATTTTGGGGTGATTTCAGAATTTTATAGGAATTTAGGGGTAATTTGGGAATTTTGGAAAATTTTGGTAGATTTGGATAATTTTGAGTGCAATTGGGAAAATTGGATGGCTAGAATGGTTTTGGTGAAGTTTTGAGTAAAATTGGGGATTTTGGCAATTTTTTGAAGTTGGGAGCATTTTGGTAATTTTTGGCGGTGTAGGGATATTTTGGTAATTTTGGGGACTTTAGAGTGAATTTGGGTAATTTAATTAATTTAGATTGGTTCTACATGATTTTTGGTGCAAATTTTGGAATTTGGGAATTTTAGAGTTTCAAGGGCATTTTGGGAATTTTGGGGAGATTGGGGGTAGAAGCATTCCAAGACCTTCATAGCAGAGAATTTTTTAATATAACTATATATTGTGAGTTTGCAAAACCAAAGTTTTTTTTCTTAACAAAGCAACAATACCATGGCAGCAAAATGGTGATCTTTTTGACTGTCAAAGATTTACTTGCATACAATATATTTACATATCTAACACCTAAAATTTAGTTTTTTTACATATAACACCTTTCTTATGCATGCAAATGTGTTTTTCACATTTGAAAAATTAAAATTGTGGCATTTTTTTTTTATGTGATATGAATGATTTTAGAGGTATACATATAAAAATGAAAGTTTAGGTGTTGAGTTTGTACAATGAAATTAAGTGTTATGTATGAAAATGTCCCTAAAATAGAAGGATTGCGAATGGATAAGTTGTGAGGATAAGTTGTGAAGGCTTTTAGTCCCATATCGTACAAGGATTTAATTACTTTATAAACACAACAGAGAGAGAAAATCTAAGCAATTTAGACAAATAAAGCAAAAATCTTTTCGCTGGCTCGCCCCTGTTTGTTTGCAGACAGAGTAAATGGGCAAAATTATATTGAGAATGAGAAAATTAACTCCAACTTATTAATATATATATGCATGAAAAGAATTAGATATTCAGAGGGGGTTGATGTTGATATTGTTTGGTTATAAATTTATAAAACTATATAATAGTAGCACTTTAGTTGTCCATATTTGACAATCATTGTTGTTTATTTAAAATCTATCTTGTTTGAACTTGGAGGTTATATTATACACAAGCCTAGCTTCATCATATTATTTGCTACGAACCCCCACATCTTCTGACTATAAGCTAACATTATGACAAACTCAGCTATTACAAAGCTAGCTATTATAAGTTCAATCTATTCATTTCTTATAAATTTGAAATAGTCAATAATTGTAATAGTAATCTTGATCGTCACGTGTTATCGGCTCTTGAAGTGTGTTCGTGTTCGGCTCGTTAAAATTAAATTAAAAAAAATAGATGTAAAGTGTAGAAATCAAATCTGGACCAAATGTATAAAAGATAAGACACTAACCACATTAACATATGAGATGTTATGATTTAAGCTTAGCTATAAATATAAATAATATATGTAATATATTACTATATAAATAGTAATATAATTTTTTTTTTATTTCAAGCTAAAGTGAGCCAAACACGAGCCAACAAAGA
>NW_018165458.1:2829-18312 GCF_001263595.1 Phalaenopsis equestris | reverse complement strand
GAAGCATTCCAAGACCTTCATAGCAGAGAATTTTTTAATATAACTATATATTGTGAGTTTGCAAAACCAAAGTTTTTTTTCTTAACAAAGCAACAATACCATGGCAGCAAAATGGTGATCTTTTTGACTGTCAAAGATTTACTTGCATACAATATATTTACATATCTAACACCTAAAATTTAGTTTTTTTACATATAACACCTTTCTTATGCATGCAAATGTGTTTTTCACATTTGAAAAATTAAAATTGTGGCATTTTTTTTTTATGTGATATGAATGATTTTAGAGGTATACATATAAAAATGAAAGTTTAGGTGTTGAGTTTGTACAATGAAATTAAGTGTTATGTATGAAAATGTCCCTAAAATAGAAGGATTGCGAATGGATAAGTTGTGAGGATAAGTTGTGAAGGCTTTTAGTCCCATATCGTACAAGGATTTAATTACTTTATAAACACAACAGAGAGAGAAAATCTAAGCAATTTAGACAAATAAAGCAAAAATCTTTTCGCTGGCTCGCCCCTGTTTGTTTGCAGACAGAGTAAATGGGCAAAATTATATTGAGAATGAGAAAATTAACTCCAACTTATTAATATATATATGCATGAAAAGAATTAGATATTCAGAGGGGGTTGATGTTGATATTGTTTGGTTATAAATTTATAAAACTATATAATAGTAGCACTTTAGTTGTCCATATTTGACAATCATAGTTGTTTATTTAAAATCTATCTTGTTTGAACTTGGAGGTTATATTATACACAAGCCTAGCTTCATCATATTATTTGCTACGAACCCCCACATCTTCTGACTATAAGCTAACATTATGACAAACTCAGCTATTACAAAGCTAGCTATTATAAGTTCAATCTATTCATTTCTTATAAATTTGAAATAGTCAATAATTGTAATAGTAATCTTGATCGTCACGTGTTATCGGCTCTTGAAGTGCGTTCGTGTTCGGCTCGTTAAAATTAAATTAAAAAAAATAAATGTAAAGTATAGAAATCAAATCTGGACCAAATGTATAAAAGATAAGACACTAACCACAATGTAAAGTATAGAAATCAAACCTGGACCAAATGTATAAAAGATAAGACACTAACCACATTAACATATGAGATGTTATGATTTAAGCTTAGCTATAAATATAAATAATATATGTAATATATTACTATATAAATAGTAATATAATTTTTTTTTTATTTCAAGCTAAAGTGAGCCAAACACGAGCGAACAAAGATCTGTTCGTGCTCGGCTCGTTTATAATTTGAGCTTTAAAAACTTTTTCGTGTTCGGCTCGTTCGAGCGACTTAACGAGCCGAACACGAGCTACTCACGACAATGAGCTTTTTTTGACAGCCCTACTTATAAAGGTTGTGTGAGCATGGTGAAATCACATGAGATTTTTTTAGCATTTTCTATGATATCCAATTTTTGTAATAGTTTTTTGTTTAATTTCGGGTTGAATTAGCCTTAAAGCTAGCTACTACAAGTTTAACCAAAATTTTTGTAAACCATTTCTTCCAGGAATTCATTGAGAACAAACTTCTGTCTCATATCATTAGGACTGATTCATTTCTCTAATAAGAATTTGATATCTTTTTTAGGATTGTTTAAACACAGCACACATAAAATACAAAACACATAAATTGATAAATTGAAAATGAAGATTTCTGAAGCCAACCCTCTATAGTTTTGGAAAGATAAGCAATTTAAATTATGCCTAGGACTATGGACTCCAGGTAAATCAAATATGGTAATGAAGAAAATAACCTCAAAACCATAAAGAATGAAGGAACCCAAACAAACAGGGAACATTAAATGGTGAATTACAGCTTTATTACATTATCATGCTCAACTTAACAAATTGATTTAGTTTGAAGGGGAATTTACATAGGCACAACTGCATAACTATGTCAAATTTTCTTCTGTCAATGCAATTTGATGTTTGTACGTTTTACTTCCTTGAAACAATACTCCTAATTATGAATTCAGTTAAAAAACATGAAAATTTAATGTGGTTCTATTGGACCAAAAACCCACATATACACCCTTCTAAGATCAGCTCGAATATCTTAGATTCTAAGGATTTTTATTCACTTCTACATATACGAATCTAATCAAATTTTGTCTAAGAAAATACAGCCGGACTTGTTGTTTCTTTTGATTACCTAAAAGAATTCTTCAAAAAATAATCCTTTTTTGCATAAATATTACATCCACTAGATGGAGATCCATGATCTTATACTCAATATGTAGCTCATTAAATGTTTTCTAAACTATTGATGCAACTTTCTATTCTTGGATTTCCTGAAGAAGAAAATAGGCAATAACATCAACAATAGTTTGAGACTCAAGTTTGTATAATCATAATCCTTTACTTTTAGACCTCAAATTTAACATCTCTTATTTTGTATTAAAATGATTTACCTGTCAAGTAGCACCAAGTAGCTGGGATAATTCTAACGACAACGACGATTTTTATTATTATTCTTCATGCTTTGATTAATTAATTCCAATAGGTTTTAGCTAACCATTTTACTGAAATTTCTGCCAATGTGTAAGAATAAAATTGAAACACTATAGGGTTGAAGGGGAAACAAAATAATAAGAAACAAAAATTGCACGGAATTCTCCACCTTTTAGTTGTTTACTCTTTTTTTTTTGTTTTGTTTTGTTAATTGCCTCTATTATAGCAGCATCTTTCAGTCGAAGGTAACCTTGTCATTCTCTCACATATAAACATGTCTATTAATCTGAATAAGTGTTTTTTTTAGTGCAACATATATAGAATATTATAAATTACAATTGCTTTTCATCTATTATGATTCCAAGCTATGTGATTTATCTTCAGATTAAGCTTTTCTGTAAAGAAAATAAATGTCAAGACATAAAGTGAGAGTTGTTAATTTGGAAAATAAGTTGATTATCATAAGATCATGTGAGCTAACATATAACTACATGTCATCAAATAAGCATCAAGGATGATCATAGCCTTAACAACAACTTTAACACAAGTTATTTTTCAATATTACAAAAATAATAACAACCATTGTTGAGATCTCTATGACCTTATGCATTTAGAACCAGATTCATTAACATATGAGATGTTATGATTTAAGCTTAGCTATAAATATAAATAATATATGTAATATATTACTATATAAATAGTAATATAATTTTTTTTTTTATTTCAAGCTAAAGTGAGCCGAACACGAGCGAACAAAGATCTGTTCGTGCTCGGCTCGTTTATGACTTGAGCTTTAAAAACTTTTTCGTGTTCGGTTCGTTCGAGCTACTTAACGAGCCGAACACGAGCTACTCACGACAACGAGCTTTTTTTGACAGCCCTACTTATAAAGGTTGTGTCGTGTTCGGCTCGTTCGAGCGACTTAACGAGCCGAACACGAGCTACTCACGACAATGAGCTTTTTTTGACAGCCCTACTTATAAAGGTTGTGTGAGCATGGTGAAATCACATGAGATTTTTTTAGCATTTTCTATGATATCCAATTTTTGTAATAGTTTTTTGTTTAATTTCGGGTTGAATTAGCCTTAAAGCTAGCTACTACAAGTTTAACCAAAATTTTTGTAAACCATTTCTTCCAGGAATTCATTGAGAACAAACTTCTGTCTCATATCATTAGGACTGATTCATTTCTCTAATAAGAATTTGATATCTTTTTTAGGATTGTTTAAACACAGCACACATAAAATACAAAACACATAAATTGATAAATTGAAAATGAAGATTTCTGAAGCCAACCCTCTATAGTTTTGGAAAGATAAGCAATTTAAATTATGCCTAGGACTATGGACTCCAGGTAAATCAAATATGGTAATGAAGAAAATAACCTCAAAACCATAAAGAATGAAGGAACCCAAACAAACAGGGAACATTAAATGGTGAATTACAGCTTTATTACATTATCATGCTCAACTTAACAAATTGATTTAGTTTGAAGGGGAATTTACATAGGCACAACTGCATAACTATGTCAAATTTTCTTCTGTCAATGCAATTTGATGTTTGTACGTTTTACTTCCTTGAAACAATACTCCTAATTATGAATTCAGTTAAAAAACATGAAAATTTAATGTGGTTCTATTGGACCAAAAACCCACATATACACCCTTCTAAGATCAGCTCGAATATCTTAGATTCTAAGGATTTTTATTCACTTCTACATATACGAATCTAATCAAATTTTGTCTAAGAAAATACAGCCGGACTTGTTGTTTCTTTTGATTACCTAAAAGAATTCTTCAAAAAATAATCCTTTTTTGCATAAATATTACATCCACTAGATGGAGATCCATGATCTTATACTCAATATGTAGCTCATTAAATGTTTTCTAAACTATTGATGCAACTTTCTATTCTTGGATTTCCTGAAGAAGAAAATAGGCAATAACATCAACAATAGTTTGAGACTCAAGTTTGTATAATCATAATCCTTTACTTTTAGACCTCAAATTTAACATCTCTTATTTTGTATTAAAATGATTTACCTGTCAAGTAGCACCAAGTAGCTGGGATAATTCTAACGACAACGACGATTTTTATTATTATTCTTCATGCTTTGATTAATTAATTCCAATAGGTTTTAGCTAACCATTTTACTGAAATTTCTGCCAATGTGTAAGAATAAAATTGAAACACTATAGGGTTGAAGGGGAAACAAAATAATAAGAAACAAAAATTGCACGGAATTCTCCACCTTTTAGTTGTTTACTCTTTTTTTTTTGTTTTGTTTTGTTAATTGCCTCTATTATAGCAGCATCTTTCAGTCGAAGGTAACCTTGTCATTCTCTCACATATAAACATGTCTATTAATCTGAATAAGTGTTTTTTTTAGTGCAACATATATAGAATATTATAAATTACAATTGCTTTTCATCTATTATGATTCCAAGCTATGTGATTTATCTTCAGATTAAGCTTTTCTGTAAAGAAAATAAATGTCAAGACATAAAGTGAGAGTTGTTAATTTGGAAAATAAGTTGATTATCATAAGATCATGTGAGCTAACATATAACTACATGTCATCAAATAAGCATCAAGGATGATCATAGCCTTAACAACAACTTTAACACAAGTTATTTTTCAATATTACAAAAATAATAACAACCATTGTTGAGATCTCTATGACCTTATGCATTTAGAACCAGATTATTTGAATGTGAGCGTTTGGAAGAAGAAGGAAAGTGAGTTTCGTATATAAAATAATAACAAACCAGATTATTTGAATGAATTAAGCTCTTAGTATTCAAGCACAACCTACCTCTAACTTTTTGTTATTATACTATTAAATTGATGTAAACTGCAATAATGCCTTTTATGAAGTTGAGTTTTAAACCTAGAAAAGCACTATAATTAACATTTTGCAGAACAAACACAAAACAGAGTCCAAAAAACGGCTTCAAACACTCAAAACAAATACATTTTACAATGTAGAAACAAATATTGAAAGAGCAGTTACCTTGCAATTGTGATTCAAACATCTACTTATAATCAGCATAAAACTTTGAAGTAAAGCTAATAAAGCTTCAGAACTAGAAGTTTTAATACGCAAAAAAAAAAAAATAAAATAAAAAATAAAGCCTCTGCAGCTTTAATTATCAACAAATCTTAAGGAAATATATAAGAGCAGACATCACTCTATAAAGCTAAAATATAATAATATGACATGGAATAATTTATTGTTCAGATAGAACAAGGCAATTCAAACACATCAATACCTGAAAAGCAAAAGAAATCATTGAAGATAGCCTAAACAAAATATCTACAAACCTCAATAGTAAACAGGATATACATAGCTCCATTGCAAGCCATTCAGCTAAATTCCACCAAAACCTGCACAGAATTAAGTGCGACAGAAGAATTGCATACAGACTTTTTCCATGCCTAAGCACCACATATCAAATTTTTGAAAAAAAAAAATTTAACCAGATGAGATGAATAATCTCCATAAATAGAACTGGAGTAAGGAGAAGCAATCAATGCCATTAACAACAAATTATTCTCTAGCTTCCTTCCTCCATTTTCTGGACAAAATAACATTTAGAGCAAAACAAATATAGATCAATGATGGAATTAGCCAGCTACTGAGTTGATCCATCAGAATCATCCTTGTTCAGAGATCCCTGGCTCTGCTGCTGATGCTGGTGATGTTGATTCTGCAATTGCTGCTCATCATTTCCTCCCCCTCGTCCCTGTCCCATCTGCAGATAAAACTGACCCAGCGAATGAGGGTTCAAAACACCAATGTGGCCATCTTGGGACAGACCTAGCTCGAGTCCTGGGATCTGCTGTCCATGGCCACTGAGCAATGAAGCAAAGCTCATTTGGCCGAGATTGGCCCCAGGTAGCTCTAGCCCCGGCAACCCAATTCTCTGCATAAACCCTCCTCCCGCAGGCCCTTCACTGCTTCCACCAAGATTGTTGGTGGGGAGAAATCCATGGCTACCAAACACAGGAACAGCTGGTGGCCATAAGCCGGTTGCCCAATTGGGTCTTGAAGCTGCAGCAGAGGTGGAAGGAGGTGGGTCGTTCAGCATGGGGTGAAGACCAGCAGCTGCGGTGGAGGGGTGGGAGATGGAAGAGGGGGCAGCTGCAGCAGCTGCAGCAAGGGCTGAGGCTGGGATGGTCCCTGAGCCCGTTGCAGCAATGATGGAGGGCTCAGCTTGCTGAAGAAGCCACTGGATCGTCTCGCCGTCGGATTTGTGACCGAGCTCTCGAGTAAGCTGGAAGATTCGAGCAGCGCAGAGGGCCGGCATGCGGATTCTTCGGCCGCGGCCGTCGACTTTGGTGTGCCGATCCTTGTTAGAGCTTCTCTTTGGAGCAAGCTGCTTCTTTTGATCGTCTTTCTCCTCTGTAGCAGATGATACAAGAGGGAGTTCCCTCTCAGAGGTGGAGATCACCATTTGGAGCTCTCTCTGCGTTTCCGCCTTGTCTTGGTTCTGGAGAAACTTGGGGTGCTCGTGTTGGAGCTCGGAAGAACCGTGGGAATCCATCGAAGAAGAAAAAACTAGCAAAATAACGCGAAAAGGAGCGATTTTAGGTTTATTTGTGGGGGAAAGAAGGGTTTTTTAGTTGGAAGGTAAGTGATGCGAATGGGGTTGGCTTTCGGAGAAAAGGGAAGGAGAGCGAGGAAGAAGATGCCAACCACCTGAGACTAATTACTACTGTCTCTCTTTTTTTCAACTGGAAACAAAGCTGTCCTGCCTGTTTCTCTTTCTGGGTAGCAGTAAGATTAGTAGATTTGTGTTCGGGGTATGAGGAATCTCAGAGTGAAAGAGAGAGTGGAAGCCATGGATGATGGCTGGTGAACTGAATTGGGAAAAGAGGATTGGGATTGGAGAAGAAAAGTGGGGAAGGAGCAATGAATATTGAGAGTGACTGGGCATGGATTTGGAGGGTTTGGCAGGGACTTTTGTTTCATGCCTTGAATCTAGTAGAGAAGGGGACTGATTGCTTCATTCATCAACCGTCAATTCCTGCTTTCCTTTTACAAGATTTAAGATTTACTGCACTAAATCTTAACCTCCTGCTATAATTTTTTTTTTCCATTTTCGAACAAATTCAGCGGTTTTTCCCCCCACCTATTTGACCATGTACTCTTATTCAGTGTGGCATCACTCGCGTAGGTGCAGCTGGCAAAGTTTCCAGTGTGAAACTTGGCAGATGATGATTTGATAATAGTTGTATTGGGTCCACATTTGTCCCAGTGAGGGCCTAAGTCTTCGGAAAAAGCCTTCAAAAGTCTGCGGCTAACGGACTCGGAGAAATTTTAATATAAAGCTTAACTAACACAGCTGCTTAGCAAAACAGTAAGATTTAAATCGTTTTTTTTGCAACAGTTTAAATCGCTCCTAAAATAAGTTACTAAATTATTACAGCTTACCTTTCCCTCTTTCCCGATCACCCTCTCTCAAACCGACAGAGACTGAAATATTCCGCTCCCCAGCAGGAAAGTCAATAGGACCGACAAGTTGAAGAGGACCACAAGATTGTTCAAAACGATGAGAGATGAAGAAACTGGGAAACAATAGGGGAAAAATCTGCACCAGAGGCCAACTACAATGGGTGACCACAAGAGATCAATCATCATCGGCAACAACTAGAGGTGAACTATAGACCATTGTCCACGAGAAGGCAACTATAGAAGCTTGGACGAAAGAAGCTGATTCAGGAGGCCAACTGCTAAAAGTTGACCTAGGAGGTCGTTTACGAGCGACTGATTGAGAGAGACTGGGGGATATGACTTAGTTAGACACTTATATACTCCAGGGATATAAAATGTAAATAGGTTTCGGAACCCTCCTTCTTAAATAACTTGTGGAATATATTCCCTAAATCTCCTTCTTCTTGCTCCTTGTCATAACTCAACTGCTCTCTCTCTCTCTCTCTCTCTTCTTGTACCTGCTCCATCTAAATGTTCTATTTCTTGGGTATGGTTAAACTTTCTCCATCTAAATGTTCTATTTCTTGGGTATGGTTAAAGAGTAGCATTTGGGCTCCACATTCTAAAAAGGTATGATGAGCATGAATCATGTCACAATTAAGAAGATAAGTAACTCAAGAGATTAACCTAGCCACTAAAGTCACAAGTAACATGGACTGCACTAGTAACTTCCTGACTGGTGGAAAATTTTTTTTGTGTGTCATCACAGATCTCAAATGATTTATATCAAAATGATTAAATACATTATTTGAAAAAGAATATACCACTCTGAGAGGCAAAAATATTAGCTTGAAATAGAACTAATTATTTAGATGATGAAAATTTTTACTTATGTTTGCTATAAGTGGGATATTATAATAGTATCTCCTACATCAACGACTTTTAGGGAGGAGATATGACTGATGATATTATTCACCAACTTTCGGTAAGAAGCAGTCCCTTGCTCTCTTAGGTTGCTGGTAGTTCTAGTCAGATCAGGGTGATTAACTTGTGGACTATCCAATTTTGCCAAAACGTTCACATTTATACAACGTAATAAAAATATCTTTTCTTGTGAAACTACCACTATTGGTCGCTAAGTTCTACATGTATGAAAAATTATAGGATTTTTGATTCACATTTATACAACATAATAAAAATATCTTTTCTTGTGACACTGCCACTATTGGTCGCTAAGTAAGTTCTACATGTATGAAAAATTATAGGATTTTTGATGAAATTTCTACGATGTTAGACCCTCATAAGTAATTATATCTTGAGATTTGTAAACCTCGAGAAAGCTTTTGATTAAAGTATTGATTTGGCTTGTTTAAGATTTCAAATTTTAGATGTTAAGTTTGGTTTTTTAGGAATTTCAATTTGGATATATTCAAATTTAGAGGGATTGTTTTCAATCTTTAAAAGCATAAGGGTAGGGAGTACTTGAATACTGTTGACTTCATTTTTAGTGAGGTAAAATTCCTCTTCTAGAACATAGAATCTAGCCATAGGGTCTCTCGCTTTACTTTCCTAGATGACTAGTGGTTTGGCCCATATCATTAGAAATCAATCCATCTCTTAGCTCTTTGTAGTTTCAAATGTGTGGTTCCAAATCTTCAACCACTTGGTTGAGCTATTTAGAACCAACATATTGAAGCTCAAATTGAGTTCCTGGTAATGCCTTAGAAATACCCTTTGTAGCCTAGTGTTTCGTCCCTTTGGAGCACCACACGTAACCCTTACTACCCCTACAATCCATGCATATACATATACATGCCCACCACATTCATGCATGCATCCAGAATTCACATGCTCTACACTACATACAGTGAACACAATTGATGCATACCACCTCACATACACTACATACAATGCACATGCATCACACCACACACCCAAATCCATCAAATCTACCAAATCCACCCAAATCCATCAAATCCACCAAATCCACCCAAATCCACTCAAATCCACCAACTCCGCCAAATTCACCAAATTCTAGATTAAAACCCAATCCCACCAAACTCCAAAACCAAATCCAAAGCCAACAAATTCAAATCTAAGCCAATTCAAGTCCACCCCAAACCTAAAATTCACCAAATTTAAGTCCACATACCAAATCAATATTCACCAAGGCCAAGTCCAATTTTGGGTAGATAATTAATTTAATCAGACATGTAATTGGAATAATCAGGGCAATTTTAACGATGAACTTTCTTTACCATATAGATTTTACCTCAACCCACAGAATGAGGAGACGAGTTATTATTAGAAGAGGTTGTGATTCAAATAAAGAGTCGGCTGTAGAGTCAAGGGGTCACATTGAGGAATATAGAAAACCAACTGGGGCAGATTATTAATTTAATTAACAGTTATCCTTCATAGATTTTACTTAGTGGCCCTGAGATAAACCTTAAGGAGAAAAATAGTGAGCAAGATAAAGCTATCCAATTAAGAGGTGAAATAGAATTGGAGGAAATTGTTAAAATAAATGTTAAGTTGAGAAAAGCTAAAAAAGTGATTGAAAGGCCAATGGAAGAAATTTATAAGGTATTAGAAAAACCTATTTCATTAACCAAGATAACTATAAAAAGACCACCTTCACTGTTTCCTCAACCCCAAGAGGAAGAATTGGAGGATAACTTGAGACAGAAGAGTAACCTAGTAGAATTTAATCAACAATCTAAATTATCTAGAGAGAATCCAATAAAAAATTTTGGAGATCTTGAACTATCTTATAGAGATTTATTTCTTATATAATTAAAGGAGGAAATTAATATGAAATTTGAGATAATCATTAAAAAAATATTGGATCTAGAAAAATATTGAGAAATAATAATTTAAATCAATATGAAAAGAAAAAGCTGTCAGAAAAACTAAAATTCTAGGATCTGTAAGAATCTCTGGATTCGAAAAAAGATTACTTAAATGGAATTTTAATCAAGGAGGAATCATTTCTTGGGTTGATGACGTTAAATCAAACACTTTATGGGAGACAACCCATGGTTATCAGTGTTGTTTGATTTAGATTGTTTGAGGTTTCTTGTATTTGTTTTAGTGTGGATTGATCAACTTGAATGATGTTTGTTGACCTCATTTTTAGTGAGGTAAGATTCCTCTTCTAGAACATAGAATTTAGCCACAGGGTCTCTCGCTTTACTTTCCTAGATGACTGGTGGTTTAGCCCATATCATTAGAAATCAATCCATCTCTTGGCTCTTTGTAGTTTCAAATGTGTGGTTCCAAATCTTCAACCACTTGGTTGAGTTAATTAGAACCAACGTATTGAAGCTCAAATTGAGTTCTTGGTAATGCCTTAGAAAGACCCTTTGTAGCCTAGTGTTTCATCCCTTTGGAACACCACACGTAACCCTTACTACCCCTACTATCCATGCATATACATATACATGCCACACCACATTCATGCATGCATCCAGAATTCACATGCTCTACACTACATACAGTGAACACAATTGATGCATACCACCTCACATACACTACATACAATGCACATGCATCACACCACACACCCAAATCCATCAAATCTACCAAATCCACCCAAATCCATCAAATATACCAAATCCACCCAAATCCACCCAAATCCACTCAAATCCACCAACTCCGCCAAATTCACCCAAATTCACCAAATTCTAGATTAAAACCCAATCCCACCAAACTCCAAAACCAAATCCAAAGCCATCCAAATTCAAATCTAGGCCAATTCAAGTCCACCCCAAACCTGAAATTCACCAAATTTAAGTCCACATACCAAATCAATATTCACCAAGGCCAAGTCCAATTTTGGGTAGATAATTAATTTAATCAGACATGTAATTGGAATAATCAGGGCAATTTTAATGATGAACTTTCTTTACCATTTAGATTTTACTTCAACCCACAGAATGAGGAGACGAGTTCTTATTAGAAGAGGTTGTGATTCAAATGAAGAGTCGGCTGGAGAGTCAAGGGGTCACATTGAGGAATATAGAAAACCAACTGAGGCAGATTATTTATTTAATTAACAGTTATCCTTCAGAGATTTTACTTAGTGGCCCTGAGATAAACCTTAAGAAGAAAAATAGTGAGCAAGATAAAGCTATCCAATTATGAGGTGAAATAGAATTGGAGGAAATTGTTAAAATAAATGTTAAGTTGAGAAAAGCTAAAAAAGTGATTGAAAGGCCAATGGAAGAAATTTATAAGGTATTAGAAAAACCTATTTCATCAACCAAGGTAACTATAGAAAGACCACCTTCACTGTTTCCTCAACCCCAAGAGGAAGAATTGGAGGATAACTTGAGACAGAAGAGTAACCTAGTAGAATTTAATCAACAATCTAAATTATCTAGAGAGAATCCAATAAAAAAATTTGGAGATCTTGAACTATCTTATAGAGATTTATTTCTTATATAATTAAAGGATGATATTAATATGAAATTTGAGATAATCATTAAAAAAATATTGGATCTAGAAAAAACTTGAGAAATAATAATTTAAATCAATCTGAAAAGAAAAACCTGTCAGAAAAACTAAAATTCTAGGATTCTGTAAGAATCTCTGGATTCGAAAAAGATTACTTCAATGGAATTTTAATCAAGGAGGAATCATTTGTTGGGTTGATGACGTTAAATCAAATACTTTATGGGAGACAACCCATGGTTATCAGTGTGGTTTGATTTAGATTGTTTGAGATTGTGATTTTTTTAAAGACTGTGTTTGTTTTAGTGTGGATTGATCAACTTGAATGATGTTTGTAGATGTTTGGATTACTAGTAAATTGATTTGATCTTTATGTGCCATTATGGATTGATCATTTTGATAGATGTTGGTGGATATTTGGATTGATTTAATCTTTATATGTAATGAGGGAGGTGATTCCTTAACTTCTTATGACTAGAGTTGTATATGTTATCTTATAGTAGTTGGATTGACGAGTTCACTATGACTTAGGTCTCAACTGGATTTGTGTTTTACTGGAGATCTTGAATTTGGACAGTGACAAATCCATCTCAATTTTGATACTTCCTTTCTCTGGCCTTTTTTTCATTTGGTAGGAGTCGCGAACCTATTTGATGAGCAACATGTGGATGATCTTACACTATCTTTTATACTATTAGAGCTGCATACTTAAATAGATATGGTGTCGTCTGGGGTTGATGCTCGAGAGCCAATATATATCAAGAATAATCGTATTCATGTGATTAGAATCTATAAAAATATTTAAAACTACCCAATTGATTAGTGTTGTGATTCCTTTAGAAATTGGAAGTAAAATATTGAGATGTAATGAGTTAAAGGATGAATTAACCTCATTTATTATGGTTGTTTATTTTTGTGTTATACAGTATATAGGACTTGGAGAACACTTAATTATATATATTTTATGTTGATACCTCTTGATACAAAAAAATAATATACTGTATATACTTTTTAATGCCTATTTTTTGTGATATTGCACTTTAAAGAAAGGTATTTTTTTATTTTTGTTGCGGGCATATCATTTTTAGGCATTTGGAGAAAAAATGGCAAAAGGAGCAAAATTTGGAGCAAAAACAGCCAATTTTGGGGTTTGACGCATGATGTACCAAACTGGGGCATGATGTGCCAAACTGGCGTATGATGCGCCAATATGAGTACTGACGCATGATGCACCAGGCTCAAAAGTTTAAAATTAAGGTGGTTCGAGATGAATTTTGTGCAAATTTTCAAAGGGACACTTGTTCTAAGCATCCCATGGAGTGATTCAATGCATTTAGACACTATGGAAAGTTATAATTTGAAGGTATTTGACTCTTGGATCAAGGAGGCACATCTTTTGAAATTCAAAGTTTTGACTTTTGAATTTTGGAGGGAAATTGAAACTCTTTTGAGAGGAAGCAAACCAAAAGGAGGAGAGACTTCTAGAGTGTGACGAGAGGGAGAGATAGAGAGAATTGGTGTGAGTTAGAGAGAGATTTTCTTCTAGGGTTGTAAAAGGAGAGGGAAGATGAGAGATTTATTCTTCATTACATTTCTAAGAGAGAATTGGGAGTGATTGTAAAGAGGGAAAGACTTGGAGAGAACTTATAGGGATTTGCTTGGGAAGGATTGTGAGTTAAGTTGTATTTTTCATTTCTTTTGTTTGTAAACTTATTTTTATATATGAAATCTGTATTTTATCATATCCTTCTCATGAATTCAGAGTAGTATTCTTTATCCTTCTCCCTACTTTGAAAAAATGGTTTTGTGAAGAATTGATTTTGATTTCTACGATTTTAAATGTCAATAATTTGTGATGATTTGAACTCTGTCTTCATTTACTTTTTGATATGGCTAATTGAATTGTTAAAATGTGTTGAGAAATATATGTTTTCAAAAGGGGATATGATTTCTACAACAAAGAGATAATCAAATTTGATTTGGTGGGAGAGTATTTCATCTATGAGATTGGATGCAAAGAAATAGGGAAATATACTTCATTGGATGCAACATTAGAAAATTTTAAGGTGACAGATTAGAATCCCCAATTTGGTTCATTTTATTGGAAACTAATGCGAGCATGTTAGTCCTCAAGTGGAGGGAGAAGAGGGAACTCTAGAGTGAAAGCTAGTATCTTCCCTACCTAACCGGTCTTCAAGACTATTCAAACTATATGTTAGCCAAAGTTCTTTATAGCATTCTAGTAAGGGTAAAGAATATTATTGCTCCTATTTGACACAACACATTTTGCATACTTCACAATAGAATTTTTATACTTATCACTGATTCATGATTTTTTTCGTAAACGAAATCCTTTATTTTATTTCAATAATTTACTTTTGAAAGTTTAGCATCTAGTTTAATTTACTTGTTATAATCGTACATCTGCATATTTAGTAGCATTTCACTTAAGTAGTTTAACTTCAAACTTCGTACTTTACTTTGTTTTTATTTTTAATTTATAATAGAATATAAATATTTAGCTTATATATATTTCCAACTTCACTGTGGGATCGATATATAGGACTCCATTAGAACCCTGTACTACTTGAACGATACGTATACTTGCGTTATATGCAAAAGGGAATTGGGGCTTTAAAATGTGTTTTAAAGATAAATTATTTTCATTAAAGTTACATTATTGTTTGGGTTACATTTCATCATTATTATTAATTTAATATCAATTTTCCCGATTTTCTGCATCACCTGTCATGCTTGTTAGACTTTTTTTTAGTTTAATTTCATTCTAGCATGTTTAGTTTATATTTACTTCTGCTGCATATTGTTTTGTCCTGATAAATACTTGTAGATGTTTCTGATAGACATTTAGGGTAGATAGAAATTTTTAATTATTTTTTTTTTTGCTTATAATTTTTGTATTGAATGTAATACATGTTAAAAATCAAGTTTGGGGGGAGGAAGAAAAACATAAATTTTAAAATTAAAATACTTACTCTTTAGTTTAATATTATTGCAAGCATGTTTTATGCTAGATTTACTTTCTCCTGCAATCATTTTATCATAATTATGCATGTATATAATTTTGATAGAATTTTGCGTTAGCCAGTAGATTTAATTAC
>NW_018165458.1:0-905 GCF_001263595.1 Phalaenopsis equestris | reverse complement strand
GGACTAACATCTCATATCAAAACCTAAAACTATAAATAAAATTGGGGGCTTTAACCTGTCACTCTAAAGTCCACTAATTTTACACCCTTGAAAAGTTTATTTCTTTATTTATTTGCACTCAACCCAATGAACTACATTCTCATTCATGAAATCAATATGTGATTGTTGACCTCACTTTTGGTTGAGGTCTAGAAAACTTCTTTAGTAGCCTAGGTCTAGCCATAGGATTTTCCTACTGACTAGTCTTAGAAAACTAGAAAAGGTACCCTCACCATTAGAAATTCAAAAAAAAAAAAACTCTTCTCTTTACTCAACTTGAAGTTCCACATATTGATCTTAACCTCTAGCACTTAGAAGGTAAGATCATTATAAGAGAACTCAAGAGGAGTTCCTATAGAACTACTTGGCCTTAGGATTGACCGTGGGTGTTGGTTTGGAGTTAAGCTACACAATATCCTCACAATACCCTAGCTAAGACCAATATATGGGGACCCAAAATGGGGATTTTATTGATCCATGGTTCATTTAGAATGGATATCCATCCAATTCTACTTGAAATGCTAATCTTGGGTCTTTTGCCCCAGACACCCCCAAATTACCTAACTGCCCTTGGGACCCTCCTTTAACCCAAAATTTTAAAAATTCTTAAATTCACAAAAAACTCCAATAAATTCCAAATATCCCCAATTTTATTTCTTTCAACTACCACATGACCCAATTTGACCAATTTGACCATCTTTAATCAAAAATCCCCAAATTGTCCTTTAAAGACCCAAAATTCCCCAAATCCATCCCAAATGTTTATCAATTTGATTTTAACTGACCCCAATTACCATTCTAAGCTCAAATTCACTTTTTATACGACCAAACTCAACCAAATCCAAGCTCAATTGGTCCATGATTTG
>NW_018165457.1:611430-617161 GCF_001263595.1 Phalaenopsis equestris | reverse complement strand
AATAATGTCGACAGCTTCTGGCGACTCCGTTGGGGTTCTGCATTTCACTCCAATCAAATCAAGAAATATTATTTTCACACATCGGTAATGTGTTCATGTCCCTCTTGGACCAAATTACCCTTCTTCCATTGACATACTTTACTCATATCTGCCTTGGGAAAGTTCAACCAACTCCTTGGACTTCAGGATTAGCTATTCAACCATCTTTGAACAGAAGGGTTCAGAAGGCCATTAAGGACTCTTTAAATTTTTACATGGGGCCGAATCCCCAATAGGTGTGTCGGTGGACTAATTCCACCTGGGCATTTTCTGCCACTAATTGGGTCCCGCACTGGGTCCTAAAATTTCTTCACATCTCCCTTCCAAATTTGATTTGCTATTTCGCAAATTAAACCAAATTGTATTGTGTTGCGCGTACTTTGAAATTTTCTTATATTAATTAAATTTCACACCTTTTCAACAAAGATGTTAAAATACCCATAAATTAAGATCCGCCCGGTCTACAGATCAACCTCTGCTTTCAGTGCTTGCAACCTCTATTTTTAGTGCTTGTTTTAGTGCTTGCACTAAAGATTATGGTGTTTTTGGCCATATAGCTAACCCTAAAACTTTCTGTTTTGAAGCCCGTTGCATTGGCCTACCCAACGCTGACCTTTTCCTGCAATCTGCCAACGGACCGCAGCGCCCGTAACGTCGCTCCCACCATCAAATTCGGAGTTGGATATGAAGATCTCAAGGTCGTCCTCGGGAAATCCCCATTCGTGATAATGAAGATTGTTGCTCCAGAAATGCAAGAACCGTCTGCAGAATTCAGTTTGAACTGCCTTCGGGACTTCCCTGCCTGCAAGAAGGCTAAAGCTACTACCGTGGCGACACCCGTCAAACCTGCTATCCCCGTTACTGCTAAGGGGAAAGAAGTGATGGTCGTTGAAGACCCAACTGAAGGATTGACTTTCCCACCACCCGTGTTTGAAATCGGGTCAAGCTCAAGGACTATACCACTAACCCAAACTCAGAGGAGGAACTGCAATAGAAGAGTTTGAAGGGTCATCAAAGCCCAGACTCCTGAGAACACACCCGTTGAGAAGGAGCCTCATCAAACTGAAGAGGTGTTACCATAAATTTATCCACTCCTACGAGGGAGTAGATTCCATCCTCTGATATTCTCTGATAGATACTGATGGATATGAGAGTATCCGGAAGATTGTTGTCGCATTACCATCACTCCGTGGATACAATGAGGAGGGAAAGAAATTCATTCCCATCACCCGAGTTAGTGCAGTCTTCAGAAGGCTTGCTACTAAAGAAGGTTGTTCTGTTAGTGAGTTACTTAAACGAGTGGGACATGTGATTTCCCCTCGTATGAAAGAAGAAATTTTGAAGGATGTTAAGTCCGTTAGAAAGTCTCACAAGTCGACTGAAAAGTCACCTACCCGTATTCTCGTCTGGTTCCATTTAGGAAACCGAATTGATACTACTATAGTCACCGCCGATCGTACCACCACAAGGACCACAGATCGCCAACCGATTAAGTCGAGACTGGGTCCGAGGAGCTTACCCATCATTCTTGCAATCCCAGAAAGAAAGACAAGACGATTACCTGACATTATAGTCAATATACACCACAGGGAGCATACCTTCCCTCGACATACCAATGTATCTACTAAGACGTCCCATTCTGAGACATCATCGTCGAAGAAGAAGAGGGTATGGGTACCCAAGGTCCCTGCACCGATACAGAGCATGTAAGACAGGAAGCAAAACCAGTGCCTGAAATATCTGACATCGTCGCGAAAATAGCCAGCGAGATGGAGGAACAAGTAGAGGAAGTCCATCAGGGTCCTCCAGATCTTAAATCAATTAAGGAATCGATAATTGAGGAAAAATTTGAGAAACTCAGGAACGAGATTTTTGAGTTAGCTCGAGAGCACAAAGTTTCCGTCAATAGTGACAATGAAGATTTTGATTACAGTGATTACTTCTCGCCTTGTGTTTAAAAGTTAATTCAACAAGAACACTTACCAAAACAAATGCCAAAAGATAAATTTCAACTTTTTGAAAAACTATGGAATGCTAAAAGTCAAACTCCCAATTCAAAAGAAGGTCTCGGATTTGGTACAGTTGGACCAGTCGATGATTCTAAATTTTGCATGGTTGTTACCGGTGAATCAAAGTAAGTCAGAAGAGGATTGTCTTGATATAGAGGATGACTCTGCTGATCAACCAATAGAAGATTCTCCCCCAAAATTTGAGGAAACAATTAAATCCACTATCGATGAATTGAAAGAGATTAACCTCGGGACTGAAGAACGACCCCGACCTACATTCATAAGTTCTCTACTTGATGACAAAGAGTCCGCAGAACTAGTCAAGTTACTAGCAGAATTCAAAGATTGCTTCGCATGGAGCTACGACGAAATGCCAGGACTGTCAGCAGAGGTTGCAGTCCATAAACTTGGGGTGGACAAGAATGTAACCCCAGTAAAATAAGCTCCCAGGAGAATGCGCCTCGAAATAGAACAACAAGTCATCGTCGAAGTGAAAAAGTTAATAGACGCCAACTTTGTTAAAGAAGAGCAATACCCCCCATGGTTAGCCAATATTGTACCTGTTAAGAAGAAAAATGGACAGATCTGCATTTGTGTTGATTTCAGATATTTGAACAAGGCATGTCCAAAAGACGAGTTTCCACTACCAATACCAGAGACGATAGTGGATATCGCTTCAACACATGAGATTTTATCCTTCATGGACGGATCGTCGGGATACAACCAAATTAAGATGGCTCCTGAGGATGAAGCACTTACAGCTTTCAGAACGCCGATTGGAATTTTCTGCTACACAGCGATGCCGTTCGGCCTAAAGAAGGTCGGAGCAACATATCAGCGTGCAATGACGAAGATTTTTTACGACCTCATTCACAATCAAGTAGAATGCTACGTGGATGATCTGGTTATCAAAAGTAAATGGAAAATAGGTCATTTGTACGATTTGAGGATCGTGTTTGAACGGTTACGACGATATGACCTTAAAATGAATCCCTTAAAGTGTACCTTTGGCATTACCTCCGGGAAATTTCTAGGATTTGTTGTCCGTCATCGGGGAATCGAGATCAACCCGGATAAAATTAAAGCTATTTTGGAAATGCCTCCCCCTAAAACCTTGAAACAGCTACATTCCTTTCAGGGTAAGTTAGCATATTTGAGACGCTTTATTGCTAATCTCTCAGGTAGATGTCAGCCTTTTTCGGCTTTAATTAAAAAGGATGCCAAATTTATTTGGGAAGAGAAATGCCAGCGTACCTTTGAGGACGTTAAACAATATTTAATGACACCTCCTGTTTTGGGAGCCCCTGTCCCGGGGAAACCGTTGATACTTTATACCGTGGCTTTGGATGACTCTCTTGGAGCCCTCTTAGCCCAAGTCAATGAGGAGGGAAAAGAAAATGCACTCTACGACTTGAGTAGTCGTCTTATACCGACAGAAATAAGGTATCCACCTATTGAGAAGCATTGTCTGGCGTTAATTTTTGCAGCCCAAAAGCTTAGACATTACATGCTTTCTCATAAAATTACCCTAATTTCAAAATTTAATCCATTGCAATATCTGATGACCGACCAACACTCTCCGGATGTTTAGCAAGATGGTCAATGATCTTATTGCAATTTGATATAACTTTTGTTCCCCTCTGCGCTATCAAGGGACAGATTTTAGCGGATTTTCTCGTTGTGCACCCACTGCCAGCTGGGTCCTCTCTCAACGACGAGTTACCAGACGAGCAAATACTACAAATGGAATTTTTTAGTGTGCACCGCTGGGAAATGTACTTCGAGGGGGCTTCGTCGGCCAGGAAAGACAAGGGATCAGGCACAGTTATACCAGGCAAGGCAGGGATCGGTTTGATCTTTATACGCCAGATAAGGATATGATGAGGTTCTCATACCACCTGATAGAGCCGTACACTAACAATGAAGCAGAATATGAAGCTTTAATCACCGGATTGAAATTGGCAATCTCAATGGATATAACAAACATTGTCATTTATGGTGACTCTCAACTTGTCATCCAGCAGGTCGCTGGACAATACAGAATTTTGAAACCAAGATTAGCATAGTACCATCAGTACACAATGAAGCTCCTGGCGTAGATTCCTTAGGTGACTTTCTACTGGATTCCTCAGGGAGATAATGCTCATGCTGACACTCTAGCAAAACTCGCTAAGGAAATGGCGTGTCCCCGAAGGATTTCATCAAAGTTGCGATGCAAGGAAGACGAGTTTTGTCTCGAAACGACTTCAAAACTCTACATAAGCTTGGAAAATAAGAAACAATAAATATAGTTGCACACATCAATGAAGATTGGCGCAAGCCATTAATAAAATATTTTCATACTGGAAAACTGTCAGAAGACAAGTCTGAGGCGCACCACATCACAAGAAGGGTCATTTCTTACACCCTGGTGAGAAATGTTCTCTACAAAAGATCGTTCGACCAAATGTGCCTACGGTGTTTGAGCAGAGCCGAAGCACAAAATATTTTCAAAGAAGTACATGCCGGATTGTGTGGTGCTCACCAGTCAGGGCCAAAAATGAAAATGAAGATCAAAAGACTAGGATGTTATTGGCCAACAATGATGTCCGATTGCACGGATACAGCCAGAAGATGTCACCAATGCCAAGTGCCTGGGGTGGTCTTGCACCAGCCTCCGAATATGCTACACCCAACTGTTGCCTTGTGGTCATTCGAGTGTTGGGGCACGGACATAATAGGTCTGATAGACCCTCCATCTTCTAAAGGACACAGGTTCATACTTGCCGCTACAGATTACTTCTCCAAATGGGCAGAGGCAGTACCGTTACGTGAGGTTACGACACAACACGTCCTTCAATTTTTTAAAAGCCAAATTGTCTGCCGTTTCGGAGTACCGCAAAGAATAATCTCTGACAATGGGACAGCTTTCAAAAGTACAAAGATCAACAATTTTGTCCTAAGACATGGGATAGATTGGAGATACTCTACAATTTACTATCCCAGAGCAAATGGTGTGGTTGAAGCTTTCAACAAGACACTGGTACAAGTTTTGAAGAAAACACTGGATGAAAATAAGAGGGATTGGCATAACAAACTGTTAGAAGCCTTATGGGCCTACTAGACGACTTTCAGGACTCCTACTCAGTGCACACCTTATATGCTCGTGTACGGGACCGAGGTCGTGCTACCGCTAGAAATCCAGACACCATCTCTCAGAGTCGTCGTTGCTAACCAACTCACAACGGAAGAAAGCGCAAAACTCAGACTTGAAGAACTGGAGAGTCTCGAGGGAAAATGACTGGAAACACAACAACATTTGGAGCTCTACCAGGCAAAGATGGTACAAGCCCATGACAAATTGGTCCGCCCAAGGACATTCAAAATTGGTGACCTCGTACTTGTGCTAAAAAAGGCCTATTCTTGCTCGCCGCAAAATAGGTGGGAAGTTTGAGCCAACTTGGGATGGACAATTTGTCGTTGAGAAGGTCTATATAGGAGGAGCCTACTAGTTAGTGGACTTAGTGGACTCCCAGGGTGAAAGACCCATGTTACCGATAAATGGACGATACCTGAAAAACTATCACGCAACCTGATGCTGCTTAATGTCGAATACCTCTGCTTGCTTTGAAAACTTTGAAACTTTGATTGTTTTAGGGTTATCTATGTGGCCAAATGTCTAATCTATGTGGCCAAATGTCTAT
>NW_018165457.1:610696-611401 GCF_001263595.1 Phalaenopsis equestris | reverse complement strand
ACTTTGTAATTAACCTCAATATAATGAAAATTTTGAGAAGATTTTTTAACATCACACGTTTTCTTTTCTACTTTTGAATTTAAATACCCTATTAAATCAAATGAAACTCGCACATCAAATGAATAATCATCTTCACCAAAACAAACTAAAATTTACTTTAATAAATACTTTGTTTTGTTCTTGTTCATGCCAAGCTTTGGCCCACTGACATTTTTTTCTGTCGTCTGCATAAGAATGTCAGGACAGAGGTTGATCTTTGCCTTCCAGAACGGCTGGAACCTCACACTGAATGAAGAGATGGCACCGCAAGGAGGTTTCATAGATTTCAATGTGGATTTCAACCAAGTTGATATCGACTACGAGGGTCCTCTAATGAACGTAGTCAGCAGTAAAGAAAAGGAGGGACTGCCTTCACTATTGAGGGTGACCACTCAAGACAATGTGTCACGCAAAGGTAAAAACATGATAGCGGAACGAGATTCAATGGAGGGGCCCAACCGTCTGCCCTCCATGGTAGCTACTCCACCAAGGGACCTGATAGCCGCCTGTAATGAACGACTACCGAATACTCCGCTTTGCAGGAAGCAGCGCAGAAATGCCCAGAAATGTCAGCCGAAGGAAACAAAGAGCCTTTCTGCGACAGAAACGCAAATGCCAGAGAGACATGAACAGTTTTCTTACCCCCATTCTTGAGGGGCATATTTA
>NW_018165457.1:608313-610658 GCF_001263595.1 Phalaenopsis equestris | reverse complement strand
TTCTGCCAGCCTGCCCACTAGTGATGAAGAGTCAGGATTTGTGACAGAATCAGATGTGCTCCCAATTCCAGATATCTTATGCAGGGGTTGCCCAACATGCAACGTTGAGGTACCAGTCGAGACATCGGTCACGGACGCATTTGTAGAATGCCCAGATTGCAACATTCTGCATTTACAGTGTTTCAGTACGTTAGAAGAATACACTTCAAGCACCAACGAGTCTCAGACTCTAGACTTCGCGACAAATGAACCATATGTCCCACAGAGGATGGATCAGCACGCACCATCGAGGATCATACATCCCACTAGAGGCTGAATCTCATATTCCGGATCAACAAACACCAGTTTGGGTTCCTGCCGAGGCCCAAAGGAAGGAACGCCCACGACAGCTGCCAACTCCTGGTATGGTAGAATACTACAAGAAAAGAAGAGTAAATAAAAGAGAATTTGAGTTCTATGAAGAAGTTCAGGGAAAGTTCGTCAACATATTGGAAGGCCTGGAGCTATATACCAGGGCTTTCTCTGAAACTAATGAAAGAAACATTCTGGACTGCATCTTCGATTTAAGAGATAGAGGTCAAGCGGGCCTTCTCATGGAGAAGACATATTCCCAACCAAAGAAATGAATGAGGGGAAAACCAGCCAACGCGGCTGTTGCTACAATCTCACGAACGACAGACAGGGGAATCCGCGTGGGATCCTCAGATACGACCAAGTGGATCTGTTACCACTGATGATAAAATGGATGATCAAGAGAATGGTTAAGTGGAATATTCTACCCGCTATTTGCATTCCCTACAGTTGCATCATTAACATTTATGAAGAAGGTGAATGCATTCCCCCACACATCGACCATCATGATTTTGTGAGGTCTTTATGCACAGTCTCGTTCATGAGTAAAAGAAATATTCTATTTGGAAAAGAAATTGATATAGTCGGCCCTGGCGAATTCAGAGGAGCTCTGGAGATTCCTCTTCCAGTGGGTTCAGTACTTGTTCTTAAGGGCAACGGTGCAGACGTTGCCAAGCACTGCATTCCAGAAGTGCGACACCGTAGGGTGTCTGTAACCTTCCGTAGAATGGACAACAGTAAAATACCGTATGGATTCCAGCATGACCCAGAATTGGAGGAGTTATTTCCATACGAGCTATGATAAGGTTGTACCTCTAAGTACATGCGAAGGGAACTCTTATCCTGGAGCATGACTTAGAAGGTCTGGTTGATCAGGAGCTCAATATACCAGGCACAGAGGGTTCACTTACTTTCTTTTAACAAGCATGACATGTATCTGATGTATGCAGTCTACAGTGTATTCATATCATGAGATGATTCTCAATGTATTTCAGCATGGATTACATCATGTACCTTTTGAGTCATTAGCCTATGTCTGATTTATGGCATCCCTTTTTGGGGCATATTAATAAAAATTTCTCTCAAATTGTGCCTTTTTGTCAGTTGCCTTTTTGTGCGATGGATGAAAGCCGCGAACCATGCGATGGTTCAAAATTTCAATGAACAAAGAACGAAACAACAAATCTTCGACAATAAATAAAACACAAATGAAAATAATAAAAAATGAGTGAATAACGAAACAATTTTTTTAAAAAAATCAACCAATTAAAATTAAAACTTTAAGAACACATTTTTGAAAAATTAAATGTGATGAAAACAACAAGAAAATGAAATAAACCTGCTGAGTGGATGCTTTCATTTTTGGAATTTCCTACTCTTTGTGTGTGCAGCACAACCATCATTATCTACCTTAACTCTCTTCACATCCCCGCAGAATTTTTCATTCTGCACAAAACTCCACAAAGCTCTACAAATCTTTTTCAATAAAATCAACATTTTCACATGACACACTTCTGCAAATTCAACATTACAAGCTCTTTGTAAATTTCAAATCACATCTTCAAATTAGTACCTAAATCTTGATTCTCACATTTCGAGGTCGATACCTAAATTTTGACTCTCTCCGGGAATTGATACCTACATTTCAATTCTCTCATCTTCGAATTGATATTTATATTTCAATTCTCACATTTCAAGGTCGATACCTAAATTTTGACTCTCTCCGGAAATTGATACTTGCATTTCAATTCTCTCATCTCCAGGAATTGATACCTACATTTCAATTCTCTCATCTCTGAGAATTGATACCTACATTTCAATTCTCTCATCTCTGAGAATTGATACCTACATTTCAATTCTCTCATCTCTGAGAATTGATACCTACATTTCAATTCTCTCATCTTTGAATTGATATTTACATTTCAATTCTCACATTTTGAGGTCGATACCTAAATTTTGACTCTCTCCGGGAATTGATACCTACATTTCAATTA
>NW_018165457.1:606483-607323 GCF_001263595.1 Phalaenopsis equestris | reverse complement strand
TTTTCCTATTGACTATTCTTAGAAAACTAGACATGGAACCCTCACCACTAGAAATTTCAAACTCTTCTCTACTCAACTTGAGGTTCCACATGTTGATCCTAACCTCTAACACGTAGTAGGTAGGGTCACTATGGGGGAAACTCAAGATGAGTCAACCTTAGGACTGTTGGACCTTAAGGTTAACCCTGGGTGTTGGTCTAGAGCTAAGGCACTCATTACACTCACTACACTCGTATACACCCACATTCACTCACAACCCTAAACTCAAATTTCTAGCCTAGATCCCTTGACCTTTTGGGATACTCATGTAGATGGTCCCCTAAACTTACTAGCCCTAGGGCTATGGTTTGGCTAAGACCACTATGTAGAGGACCCAAAATGGGGTTTCCATTGGTCCATGGTTTGTTGGTGATGAGTGGTACCTCAACTCTACCAAAATACCCATTTTGTCCTTTTACCCCTAAAACACCCCCAAATTACAAAAATACCCCTCTTGGACCCAAAATTTCAAAAATTCCAAAAAATCCTTGAAAATTCCAATAAATCCTAAATACTCCCAATTTTATTAATCTCAACTACTACATGACCCAATTTGGCCAATTTGACCATCTTTAACCAAAAACCCCAAATTTTCCTTTAAAGGCCCTAATTCCCCAAATTCATTTCAAATGTCCATCAATTTGACCTCAATTGACCTCAATTTCAATCCTAAACTCAAATTCACTTTTAATATAACCAAACTAAATCAAATCCAAGCCCAAATGGTCCATGATTTCAGCCCAATTTTGATTTGGGTCAAAACCCCAATTTTGATCATATGTTGATATCTCACCAAATTGG
>NW_018165457.1:605609-606105 GCF_001263595.1 Phalaenopsis equestris | reverse complement strand
ATTGAACTCAAAACCACTTCCATCCTTCACCAAAGCTGTTCCTTATGATCATCTACACAAAATGCAACAATTAATTGGGCCAATTGAGATGGCTAACCTAGCCCAAACCCAAGTTTTGTTCATTTGCTCCCACTTGGACCCATGCACTAAATGTGACCTAACCACCCTAAAGTCACCAAATTAACTCCCCCCCAGCCATTAGTTGGACTTAGTGACCAGTCCAAACACCATGAAACCACCTAAATCAAGTCATGGACCAAAGGTTCCCCAAAATTAAGGGATATTATTTCCCAAATGCACGTGCTTAAGAAATCATTGCCAAATCGATATCTTTGTGCATTAAATTGTTGTGATGGATTCCTCTGGGTTCCCTGAGCTCCTAGCCACCTCCCCCTGCCCGATCGGCCAGCCTAGCGACCGGAAAGCCCAAAATTGAGAGCCACTCCCATGGCACCTCACCCAAATCAAACCTAGAGGCCAGCTCATCCAAATCAAA
>NW_018165457.1:603607-605583 GCF_001263595.1 Phalaenopsis equestris | reverse complement strand
CCCCCCCCCCACCTAAGCCCCCCAATGCACCCAAACTTGTGCCCTGAGAGCCACCACATGGCCATTCTCCAAACTTCACACCTCCCACTGCCATGGGATGGGTACTGAAATTTTCTTAGAGAGGCCTCTCCAAACTTCACACAGAACTTCCCTAAGATCCCCTCAGTGCATTCCAACCATTTTTTCCTCACCCATTCCCATTGCCGGAGCTCAATTTCTAGCTTAAAACCCAGCCGGAAACCAGGACAGAACCCAATACACATCCACACTCCACTAAACTTCAATTGCTTGTGCCCACGCCTTCACAAGAGTGAAAGAAGCCAAAGCCCCATCAAATCCCCCTTCCACAGAGCCTCTACCAAGGTATAAAATTCTCCCTCTCCCGAGCCTATTTTGATTCTCCATTTGATTAGGCTTAATTTAATTGCATGATTACCGTATGGATGTGTTCGTCTCACTTAGACGAGTCCATATGATCAAACCCGAAGTGATTTGGTTGAGTCTAGGCTGAGATCTTAGGGTTTTAGTGTGGATGATCACGGAATTACTCTATTGGGAACGGTGACGGTGAACCGTTTGGTCAAGCGTGTATCAAATGAACGGAGGAGATCATGTCAGACAGCGCTTCGAAACATAAATCGTGAGCCGAGTCAACAGCTACGTGGATGGCGACGTCCAACCAGAGCGCGCCACGCATGCCTTCGGAACTGCCTAGGATCTAGTCAGCACGCGCGGTTTAAATAGATAAATAGGGCTTTTTCTTATTTATTTAAATACCCTTAGCTTAGAACATTCATAACTTTGTGTAGAAAAATCACAAAAATAAAATAAAAATAACCTTTTGCTCAGTGAACAGAGGAGAACAATGTGAAATAAATTTCAAGACCATTTGATTCATTTTTTATTTTTAATTAATTAAACACTATTTTGAATCATTTGATTCTCCATGCATATTGACACATCACCTTGGCTTGAAATTTTAGCATGTTGTAGCCTCAATCAAGAGAAATATTCTCTAATTTTTCCAAAGGCAGAGGAGGTTCCTATACATTTCTTTAAAATAATCATGGAAATTATCATATTGATTAGAAAATTCTAAGAAAATTTTGAAAGGTCTACCATGACTCAAGAAGCCTTGGAAATAATTTTATGGGTTAATTCATTTAAAATATTCTTAAATTTTACAAACACTAAATCACTAAAAGAAATAATTTTGGAAAATATAAACATTTAAATGACTTGATTTTTTATCTTCACTGTGATTTATGATCCAGAGAACTCATCATAAAAAGCTCAAAATATTTTGAGTTCATTTGATGACTTAAATTGATTTTCAAAGAAAAATGCCACTTTTGACATTTAAATGATTTTTAAAAAATCAAAATAAAACTCAAAAAATTATGACACTTAGTTTTTTGAGTTCTCTATGAACAGGGATATTTTATAAAAGTAAAATTATATTTAAAATAAAAACATGATTTTTAGCCTATTTTAAATATTTAAATAAGTAAAAATTCATAAAAATCACAAAAATAATAAAACTCATGAAAATGTTCTAAATTACTTCCTAATCACTTAAGAACAATTTCAATATTTTTCCTGATTTTCTAAATAAAAATATTGAATTCCAAGGCTTAAAAAATAATTTTTGAAGGCTAAAAAATGTGTTTTCACTAGAATAATTCCAATAAATCAAATAAAAATAAAAAAATTATAAAATTTGCTCCTCTGAGTCCTCTGACATTAGAAAGATTTTCCAAAATTTTCAAAAATACAAAACTTAATTTTCAACACTTAAAATATTTTATTTTTATTAAATAACCCAGAACTTAAAATAATTCTAATAAATCACAAAAAATTCAAAAATTATGAAATTTGATTCAAAAGCTTCTTTAGTCTAGGTATACCTTCAGTAAAAATTTCAAGGGATTATAATTTATCTTGGTCAAGTTAGGAATTTTCTTTGAGAAATCCTA
>NW_018165457.1:602319-602868 GCF_001263595.1 Phalaenopsis equestris | reverse complement strand
GGTATTTATAGGATGAATTATTAAGCAATATAATAAGTTTAAAAAGAACTTGGGATTTTCCACCAAGCAGCAAGAGAGTAGCATGGTCCTGCTTCTTTCTCTAGATTTGTTGGATATCTCAGAGATCTACCAAACTTAATATATCTTGCTTGGTAAAGTCATCCTTAATTAAACTTCTAAGGACCCGCCAAGATATGACATAGGGTTAGGAAAATTATCGGAACTCTACTTTTCCTGCTCTTTCTACTTTTCCTGCTCTTTTACTTTTCCTGCTCTTTATAAATGCCCTCACATTCATTTTTAAGTTTCAGGTGGTGGAATGAGAAAACTCGTTAGGTATGCTTTTACAGTTTATAGTATTGTTTTTCTTCTGCCTTTCCTTACATGTTTCATGCTTACATTTACCTACATAAACTTGCATGTTAATCATAACCATAACCCAAAATCAAAATTAAAGTCAACCAAGATAAAACTCGCCACCACAACATTAAAAATATAAAACAACTCAAAATTTAATCATAAACATCACACAAAACTACATCACACACT
>NW_018165457.1:593120-602244 GCF_001263595.1 Phalaenopsis equestris | reverse complement strand
GGTAACCTACAACCTACGGTTGCTAACAAGACTTCCCACGGTTTAAATGAAATTATGGAACTCATTAAGTTGAGTTTAGTAAGTTCATTTGGACTAAGTGAATCCAATAGAAAAAAGTGGTGCAGGAACGAGGGAACCGTAGGATCCTAGTTGGTGTCGCTCTAATCAACTTTAATATGCCCTCATAAAATTTAAAGAACTTCAACCATAGGGACACTATAACTTGACACACTAAAAAACTTAAACTCGTCGCGGCAGGAGCTTGGGACTAGCATGGTGGGTAGCACGGCCATCTTCAACAGCAAAACCTGTCTTCCCAAGCTAAACCAATCTTCCTTCCTTAGACTTAAACAACAATGTCATAGGACTTTGAGGTTCGTAAATCCTCACCTTATCTTTACTTATCTTTAGGCCTCTCTATAACCTTGTTATACAATATAAGCCCTAACTAGTCTTAGGATTTCGAGGTTGAATAGGATTTCAGGATTTTTATCTGTTATGACCTAAATCCTCACATCTTTCAGGCTATTTGTGTTATCGTTTCACACGAATATAAGCCATAATAAATAAAATTGACAGGATGAAACACATAAATATTTCTCCTCAAAACTGAAGCCAAACATTAAGATAGCTTGGGAAGTCACTGAGGTTTGCCTCTGGATCCCTGACATCCCCTAGTTCTTCCTCCTTTGGATTCTACAATAAAACGTTCCAAATTTGAACCAATCTCATTTCACACCTCTACGTTCGATCTCATTAAAGAGTCCTACCCTTTGAATTTTCTTGATATTTATCGAGAGTCTTCTTAGATGACTTTGGTCATTTAAGATGTAATTAACTATAGGGGCTTGCCCTTATAGGAAGCATGTCTGAACCCAGCTTAATATAAACTCTATTTAATCCTTTATATTAAATAAAGGAACTTGTTGGCAAATACAATGGTTTCACAGACAGAACGGATGTCATATATTCATCAAGCCTCATCTTCAAGTCTTGTGTTTATCCTTCGGGATGGATACAAGATTTGAGGTACAGTGCTCTTTCATTTTAAACTATAAAAAATATGGGGTCAGTTTAATTTCATACTTCAACGTTCTTCCGAAGCAGGTGACAGGATTTTGATTCCGGCGACCGACAGCTTCTTACGGGCAACTCCCCACCAAACAAACCCCCGAAATAACGCCGATAGTATTTAAGGTACCTTTTGTCATAAATAGGAACTTGTGAAAAGGAGGCATCTCTTGGAGAAATACATCAAATCAAGACATATTTTGATGAGATACCAAGACACCTATTGGAAAATTATAAAAGAAGGAAGATTGAAACTTTAAATGTGCGTGTGCTTGGAAAGAGAAAGTTTTGAAAGTTCTTAAAGAAATTGTGGAGTTAGTTTTGAGAGATCTTCAGGCACCACATCAAATATTTATTTTATTCTTTTTATTTTAGTTATATATTGAAAGTGTTGTAAAAGAGAAGAGATTCAAAGGAACTTCAAGAGTTTGGTGGAGGATTTGAGATAAGTTTTATCTTTTGTTTTAGACTACTTTTGGTTTTAATTGAAACTTATTGTTGGTTTGACAATGATTTCTACTTTTAAACTAAAGTGTGGTTTTGTTTTCTCTATGGAATATGAGTAGTTTTCTTTATCTTTCTTCTTAAAATGATAAGTAATTAAGTGTTGGATGGAAGTTATGAAAAGTATTAATCTTTAGGAAGAAGTTGTGATGATTTAAATCCATATACTTCATTTACATTTTCATTTGGCCAATTCAGATGTTAAAATTTGTTGTGAGAACATGTAAAAATAGGGCTGGTAATGTCTTAGTCAACAATTGGAAAGAATCACATAAGGTTTTATGAATGAGAATGTAGTTCATATGATTGAGTGCAAATAAATAGGGAAATATTCATTGAAGGGTGTAGAGTTAGAGGACTTTATAGTGACAGGTTAAAGCCCCTAACTTGGTTTATTATTTTAGGTTCTGATACAAGATGTTAGCCCCTAGGTGGAGGGAATCACGGGAACTCTAGAGTGAGCTGCCTAGCTGGTCTTCAAAACTATTCAAACTTTAAATTAGCCAATGTTATTTATAACATCTCTAGTAAGGGTAAAGAATATTATTGCACCTATTTGACATAACACATTTTGCATACTTCTATAACAGAATTCCTATACTTATTATTAATTCATGAAAGAGAGAAAGATATTTTTATATTTAGTGTTTTTCTTCTACAAAACTCAAGTTATCTTTTTATCTTTTTAAGTTGTTACCAAAATATAAAAAATACCAAAAATATTTAAACTTTCATTACTGGGGCCCACCAAAGGCAATTATGCTTATTACTGCAAAAACATCTATAGTTTAAATAATTATGTTTTTAAAATAGAAAATTTTCAAAAGTGCATATTGCATCATAAAGTGCATATTGCATCTTCAGGTCTTAATTAGAAAAGTCATATATTACTTGATAACATATGTATACTTGCGTAGTATCCCAATATATATAAATTAAAAAGTTAAATTCTTATTTTTCTTCAGGATCAAGTTTTTTGTTTTGTTACAAAATAAGGAAATATAAGTGAAAAATATAATCAGAGCTATTATTATACTGTTGCATATAAACAGTCGGGATCAATACCCAAATTTTGATTCCCACCTTTTCGAGATAGGTATAAGACCACCTTAAATAGATTAAGGCATCCAATTCGCATCTTTTTGAGATCGGTGTGAGGTCACCTTAAATGGATAAAGGCTTCTGATTCTCTTCCTTCTAGAGTTTGTACCCGAATTTCAATTTCCACCTCGAGATCAGTACCCAAATTCTGATTCTCATCTCTCGAGATAGATATAAGACCACCTAAAATAGAGTAAGGTGTTTGATTCTCATCTCTGCACTTTGAGATAAGTATAAGACCACCTTAAATGGAGTAAGGCATCCTATTCTCTTCTCAACACCCCTCCTCACCTCTTAGGTTGGTCGTGAGTCCCTGTGCTTTCCTTCCTAATGTGACTTGTACTTTTGCTACCTCTTGGGTTGGATGTGAATCCATGTTTTCCTTCCCAGTGTAGTATTTATTTTCCTCGATCGATCTTTTGAGTTGGATGTGAGTCTATATGCTTTCCATCTCAATCCAGTCTCTTCACTAATCCTTAATTCTTCAAATTTCCTAGAAGTTGAAATCAAAAGTAAATTTCTAACTAAAATTAAATTGAAATCAAACAACAAAACAAAACAAATTGAATCTTCATCGCAACCGTCAGTTTCCGTGATGGTTATCTCCGTAAATTCATAAAATAGCCCTTCATGAGGATTCACGAACACGAACTCACCACACAAATTTAAAATCCACATTTGAATTTGATGATTCAAAGGTACACCCACTAATCCCCAGTGAGAGTTCTGGAATCTTTGGTTTCAATCGAAGGTTCACCTGATACTCCCCGGCAGAAACATCTTCACTCTTTTTGTGTTTTGTTCTAAGTGTGTTGGCTTGGAATGACTGTGTTAGCTTTATTGATCTCTTTGTTTAACTCCAATATGTGTGGTGTACTTAGTTAGCACATCACACTTATTGGGGGTCCATTTGGTGATCTCAATTTTGGTGAGGTCTTTCCTTCCTTTTAGTACTTAGGATCTAGCAATAGGACTTTTCTTTTGACTATCCTAGAAGACTAAATATGGAGCCTACCTACATATAAATTCAAACCACTTTCTTACTTTATTTGAAACCCCACTTGGATGGTCATGATCCTCCAGCACTTGGAAGATTGAGACCAACATGTGAAGATTCAAGGATGAGCCCCCGTAGAACTATTAAACTTACGGCAACCCTAGGTGGTTAGAGTTTGGTCTTTCACACACTCAAGAAGATTTCAATTCTCCACTTGTCCTGGTACCTTAAAACTACACCCATTGAACCTATCTCCTTGAGCTCTTTTGGAAACTCATGTGGGTGGTCCCCAAGCTCTTAGCTCATTGGCTAGGGTGACTAGGAGGGTCCAAAATGAGCTGCCCCTTGGTCTCATGACTCAAATAAGATAACCTAGTGATTGACATCTTCAATGAATTTCAATCCTACCTAAACACCCAATTTTGGCCTTTTAGCCTCAAACTTTTGCAAAATTACCAAATTGCCCTTGGAATCCTAAATTTTCAAAAATGGCCCAAATCCTCAAATTTTCTTCGAAAATCATTTCAGACCACTTCAAACTATTTAAATTTACCAAAACACCACAATTTTCCCAAAATTCTCAAAATACCTCCAAATTTGCCAAAATTACCAAATACCCCTCATGTCCAAAAAATTCCCAAAACTTCCCAAATCATTCCAAACCTCCTCTGAACCAAGCCCAACCACCCAATGGGCCCAATTTGACCAAATTGACAAATTTTGACCAAAATCTCAATTTTACCCCTAAAAGTCCAAATTCACCAAATTCATCCTAATTTCCACCAAATTCATTTCAATTTCACCAAATTTCATATCTTAATTATTTATCAACTTATCCAATCCCAATTTACACCAATTTGAAGCCCAATTGGACTAACTTCCAAACCCTAATTTCAATTTTAGGCCAAAATCCTCAATTTCACCATACCATCAAATTTCATCAAATTGAGCCCCATAACCAATTCAATTCTCCAAATTTTGAATTTTATTCTCTTCATAATATTCCCCTAGATCAATTTAAACCTTTTATTGGTCTAGATCCAAACCCTAACCTCCCCTAACCTAAATCCAAGCCCAAACTAATTTTCCCAAAAATGACCCTAAGTCAAAATTTCATAAAATTGAAGCCTTCAATCAATTCAATTCCCCCAATTCCACTTCCTAAATTCTTCATGACATCCTTTTGGATCAATAAGACCCATCAATCAATTTTTAAGCTAGGCCCAAGTGAAGCCCAAATCCAATTTTTTGCCCAAACCACAAATTTGAACTTAAAATCCAAATTAACCCAAACTACTTGAAATTAACCAAATATTCTCCTACCTTGATTAGCCCCTTTGAATGTTAATAAAATCACCAAGGACCCAATTTTGGAGCCATGGAACAAGGGTCCCTTGAATTATGCAAATGTGTCCCCTAATTTGGTTAATCCCACTAACCCATGAAACTAGCCCACCTAGCCCCAAGCTTATCAACATTAAAACTTCCCTAACCTTCACTGAACCAGCCAGCCACCTCCTCTAGCTTGACCGACCAGCCTAGTCACTGTAAATCCCAAAAATGATAAGCCTTCCCCATGGACCAAGCTTTAATTGCACCCATCCAATCTGGATCGCTCCTGTTGGCTAATTGCACCGCTCAGCCCTTGATACACCTAAAATATATAGTATTTTTAGACACATTTTTATACCTATTTTTGAGATATTGCGCTTTAATGGAAGGTATTTTTATGTTTTCCTTGCAGATATAAGTAAAAAATAGAAAAAATGCTTTAAGGAGTGAATAAGGATCAAATTTGGAGCAAGAAGATGAAAAATTGTGCAAAAGAGTTTTGGGACCTAAGCGTCAGATCCAGCGCTTAAGCGCATGTTAAATAGAGAAGGCCTACCTAAGTGCTGAGACCCCGCGCTTAAGCGCTAGTGGCAGTTACTAGACGAGTAAAATCGGTTTTCACGAATTTTGAAATGGTTTTTGAGGCACCCATTGGCTTAATAGGTGGTTGTAACCACCATGGCTGAAAATTATCATGAAATGATGCATATCCTGGGCAAATACATCGAATCAAGACACATTTTGAAGAGATCCCAAGGCACCTCTTGAAAAACTATAAAAGAAAGAAGAGAGGACTTAGAAAAGAGTCCTGAAAATATTGGCAACTTTTGAAAGTTCTTTTTTGGGGAGTTAGTTCGGACAGATTTTCAGGAACAACTTTTTAATTATTTTATTTTTTTTGTTATTTTGTTTTGAGTGATTGTAAAAGAGAAGAGATTCAAAGGAACTTCAAGAGTTTGGTGGAGGACTTGAGATAAGTTTTTATCTTCTTGTTTTAGAATACTTTTGGTTTTAATTGAGACTTATTGTTGGTTTGACAATAGTTTCTTCTTTTAAACTAAAGTGTGGTTTTATTTTCTCCATGGATTCTAAGTAGTTTTCTTTATCTTTCTTCTTAAAATGATAAGTAATTAAGTTTTGGATGGAAGTTGTGGAGAGTATTGATCTTTAATGTTGGAAGAAGTTGTGATGATTTGAATCCATGCACTTCATTCACTTCTTGATTTAGCCAATCCAGATGTTAAAATTTGTTGTGAGAACATGTAAGAACCAAGCTGGTATTATCTCAGTTAACAATTGGAAATAATCACAAAAGGTTGTATGAATGAGAATGTAGTTCATCTGATTGAGTGCAAATAAATAGGGAAATATTCATTGATGGGTGTAGAGTTAGAGGACTTTAAAGTAACATGTTAAAGCCATAACTTGGTTTATAGTTTTAGGTTCTGATACAAAAATGTTAGCCCCCAGGTGGAGGGAATCAAGGGAACTCTATAGTGAGAGCTAGTATCTTCCCTGCCTAGCCGGTCTTCAGAACTATTCAAACTTTAAATTAACCAGTGTTCTTTATAGCATCTCTAGTAAGGGTAAGGAGTATTATTGCTCCTATTTGGCACAACACAATTTGCATACTTCCATAACAGAATTCTCATGCTTATTACTAATTCATGATAAGAAGAAAAATATTTTCATATTAAATACTTTTCTTCTACAAAAACTTTAGTTATCTTTTTAATGTTTCATTAAAATATCAAAAATACCAAAAATATTTAAATTTTAAATTCTTACAAAAATCCTTTTTAGTTTAAGTAATTACCTTTTTAAAAATAGAAAAATTTTCTAAGAAGTGCATATTGCATAATGTTCGCCGTGGGTTCGATATTCAGGACTTATTCAAAAACCCCTATATTACTTGATAACGATACATATACTTGCGTAGTATCCTAATATAAATATATATAAATTAAAAAAAATAAATTCTTATTTTTCTTCAGGATCAAGTTTTTGGTTTTGCTGCAAAACAAGGAAATATAAGTGAAAAATACCATCAAAACTATTGTTATACTGTGCATAACCAAGTTTTTGGCGCCGTTGCCGGGGAAGAAAATTAAGTAAATTTCTATTTTTAGAAAGTCTTATTTAAACTTTAAATATTGTATCTTATTTTGTATGTTTTATTTTATTTTATTATATGTTAGTGTATGTGAAGTTCAGGTTCTGAAGGACTAGTGCCCTATGATTTTGAATTAGAAACAACTATTAGAAAAATCAGAAAAACCAAAAAAATTATAGATCTTGAAAAATCCAAAAAAATTACAGAAATGACAAACGAATATGATCAAAATGCTAAAATTCATTAAGAGTTTAGACCTTTAAGAGATTATGCCAACCCTACTGTAGATGGACTTCATTGTAGTATTCAAAAACCTACTGTAGTGGTTAATTCATTTGAGCTTAAACCTGATTTGACCTTAAACCTGCTATTATCCAAATGGTATCAAATAATCAGTTTAGGGGATCACCGGCTTAAGATCCAAATTTACATCTTACAAATTTACGAGAATTGTGTGTTACATTTAAATACGATGGTGTTTCAGATGATGTCATAACATAAGACTTAGGATGATGTCATAAGACTTAGGTTATTTACTTTCTCATTGAGGGATAAAGCTAAGATAAGGTTGAATTCATTACCACATGGATATATCAAAACTTGGGGTGTATTAGCATAAAAATTCCTTGCTAAATATTTTCCACCATAAAAAATTTTGAAGCTTAGAAATGATATTACATCTTTTAATCAATTTGAAGGGGAATCTATTTATGAAGCATGAGAACGATTTAAAGAACTCTTAAGAAAGTGTTCACACCATGCTATACCAGATTGGTTAATAATTCAAACCTTTTACAATGAATTAATTGGTTTTCTTAGATCTATTATCGATGTCGCTGCTGGTGGTTCATTAATTTTAAAACCATTTCATGTGCATATGCTTTAATTGAAGAGATGGCTGCCAATAATTTTTAATGGCCTTCTGAGAGGGTAAATCTAAAGAAAGTAGCCAATATTCATGAAACCTATGCATTTACTATGTTAGCAAATCAAGTTATTACAATTTCAAGGAAGTTAGACCAATTTGGAATGAATTTTTCTCAACCAATTTCCATGATTGAAGAGAATTCATTAAGCCAAATGGTAGATTCTCAAACATCATTAGAAACTTTGAATGTCATAAATAATAAGCAAAATAACCCATATTCCAATTATTATAACCCAGGTTGGAAGAACCATCCCAACTTTAACTGGAATAACAATTCGGGTGATAATAATCAGCAATGGGGGAACAACCAAGTGAACCCATTAGGAAGCTGGAACAACCAAGGGAATAATAATTATAGATTTACTTATCCTTCGGGTATCAACAGTAATACACAATTTAAGGATAAGAAGTTGTTTATAGAAGAAGTGGTGTTACAAATGGGTAATCAATTACAAAGTCAAGGAGCTACAATTAAAAATATTGAGAAGTAACTTGGCCAAATCGCAAGTTCATTAAGTAATAGATCTCAAGGAACACTTCCTAGTAATATTGAATAAAATCTAAAATACCATAATAAAGAGCAAGTTTAAAGAGCAAGTTAAAGAGCAAGTTAAAGCTGTACAACTTAGAAGTGGAAGAGAGTTGGAAGGTAGGATTCAAAAAGAGATTGAAGTAGAGAGAGAATAAACTGAATAATCGAAAGAGGACCCTCCGAAAGATTCTAAAAGGCCTATTTCTTTACCAAAAATTTATTTAGAAAAACCACCACCACCATTTCCTCAGAGTCTTTGACAACATAAGTTGGATAAGCAATTTTTAAAATTTATGGAAATATTTAAGAAGCTTACAATCAATATTCCATTTGTTAAAGCCTTAGAATAAATGCCAAGCTATGTAAAGTTTATGAAGGATATTCTCAACAGAAAAAGGAAGTTTGAAGATAATGAGACTATTGCACTTAGTGAGGAGTGCAATGCCATAATTCATAAGAAACTTCCTGAAAAGCATAAAGATCCTGGTAGCTTTACAATTCCATGTGCAATAGGAGATAGATTTTATGGGAAAGCTTTATGTGATT
>NW_018165457.1:592404-592707 GCF_001263595.1 Phalaenopsis equestris | reverse complement strand
AAAATTTGAAGAAAAAGATTTGGAACAGAAGAGAGAAGAGTAATTAGATCAATGTGTAAACCTTTTTAAGGAAGATTCAAGTTATCTTTAAGAAAGTTATGAAATTTTGGACACGATAGACAAAGACAAATCATTTTGTCTATCTATCGAAAAACCTCCAAAACTTGAGTTGAAATTACTTCCTAAACATTTAAAATATGTCTTTTTAGGAGATTCTTCTACTTTACCTATTATGGAGATTTCGAAGTTAACAAAGGAAGAAGAAGAAAAGCTGATGAAAATTTTGAAAAATTTTAAGAAAGC
>NW_018165457.1:588595-591997 GCF_001263595.1 Phalaenopsis equestris | reverse complement strand
GCACAAATACTTTTGTTTTCTGGATGGATATATCGGTTATCACCAAATTCAAATATCTTCTGAGGATCAAGAGAAAACAACATTTACCAGTTCTTATGGTACTTTTGCTTTTAGAAGAATGCCCTTTGATTTATGTAATGCTCATGCTACATTTCAAAGATGTATGATGTCAATTTTTGTGATTTAATTGAAAAAAGGGATTGAAGTCTTTATGGATGACTTTTTAGTGTTTGGAACTTTGTTTGACTCATGTGTAGAACATTTATCTAAAGTTATTAAGCGTTGTGAAGAAACAAATTTAGTCCTTAACTGAGAAAAATGTCAATTTATGGTAGCAGGAGGAATTGTATTAGGTCATCAAATATCAAAAAATGGTATGGAAGTAGATTCTGCTAAAATTCAAGTGATCCCTAATTTATCTTATCCAACAAATGTAAGGAAAATTAGGAGTTTTTTAGGACATGTTGGATTTTACAGGCAATATATTAAGGACTTTTCTAAGATTGCTAAGCCTTTATGCCATTTACTGGAGAAAGATGCAATTTTCAATTTTGATGAGGAATGCCTAAAAGCTTTTAAATTATTAAAAGAAAATTTAACCACTGCACTAATTATAGTTTCACTAAATTGGGAAAAACCTTTTGAACTTATGTGTGCAAGTGATTATGCTATTGGAGTGTTTTAGGACAAAGATATGATAAAATTTTCAAAGTTATTTACTACGCTAGTAAAACTCTTAATGAAACTCAAACTAAGTATACAACAACTGAAAAAGAGTTATTAACAATAGTATATACCTTTGATAAATTTAGATCATAAAATATATAGTATTTTTAGACACATTTTTATACTTATTTTTGAGATATTGCGTTTTAATGGAATGTATTTTTGTGTTTTTCTTACAGATACAAGTAAAAATAGAAAAAATGCTTAAAGGAGTGAAAAAGGATCAAATTTGGAGCAAAAAGATGAAAAGTTGTGCAAAAGAGTTTTGATGTCTAAGCGTCAGATCCGGCGCTTAAGCGTCGGTTAAATAGAGAAGGTCACGCCTAAGCTTCGAGACCCAGCGCTTAAGCGCTAGTGGCGGTTACTACACGAGCAAAATCGGTTTTCACGAATTTCTACATTAGCTTAATAGGTGGTTGTAACCACCATGGACAAAAATTATCATGAAACGATGCATCTCTTGGGCAAATACATTGAATCAAGGCACATTTTGAAGAGATCCTAAGGCACCTCTTGAAAAACTATTAAAGAAAGAAGAGAGGACTTAGAAAAGAGTCTTGAAAATATTGGCAAGTTTTGAAAGTTCTTTTCTGGGGAGTTAGTTCGGACAGATTTTCAGGAACAACTTTTTATTTACTTTACCCTTTTTGTTATTTTGTTTTGAGTGATTGTGAAAGAGAAGAGATTCAAAGGAACTTCAAGAGTTTGGTGGAAGACTTGAGATAAGTTTTTATCTTTTTGTTTTAGACAACTTTCTGTTTTAATTGAGACTTGTTGTTGGTTTGATAATAATTTTTTCTTTTAAACTAAAGTGTGGTTTTGTTTTCTCCATGGATTCTGAGTAGTTTTCAAAATTATTAAAGGTTTATTAAACTTTAGAAAGAGGATGGTGAAATTCAAAATTATTAAAGGTTTATCCAGATATAGTAATCCTCAAATAAAAAAAGAGAAAGTAGGGATTAAAAAGATCTTGAAAATAAAAATTAAAAAAAATAAAAGAAAAAAAAAGTAAAAAGAAAATAAGTGAGGAGAAGCTTAATAAAAAATGGGTTTCACTTGAATCTTCTTAAATGAAAGACTTAGAAACAATCATAAGCTTATTCTTATTTCAAAAAAGTATTGGCCAAATTGGTATAGATAAGGTGCTTAAATTCTATTTTTAAACTTTCTCTGAATCTTTAGTTTGACAAATTTCAATAACTTTTAAAGTAAATAGAAAAACAAGGTTCCTAAGTTGCATATGAGATATTCTTACACCCTAGTCCTAAGTTGATTTATTAGAATTTCCCTTAAGTTACACTATAAAGTTTTTGAGACAAAATTATAGGAAACTTTATCCCGATATTTTTTATATGTAAGAATTTATGAAGTTCACACCACTACTTGAAGATTTTAATCCCCGACAATGACACCAAAAACTTGATCCCAAGCAAAGTAAAATTTCAATTATATCTTTAAATAGTAGGGATTCTACACAAGTATATGTATCTTTATCAAGTAATATAAGACTTTTTGATTTAGCTCTGAATATCAATCCCACAGAGATCGAGGTTAATCATAGTGACTTTCAAGAGAAGTTCTAGTCTAGAATAACAAGCCCTGGCTTGGAAGGTCAATAAAGGTTTGGTTTTGAATACATCCTACAATTATCACTACAATATTAATTCTACTCCTAAACTAAAATACTTAGTGAAAATCATAAAGTGGGGTTTAATATATTAAAAGTACCCTTCTTCGTGTAATAAAATTAGTGACATGTGTAAAAGTAAAATAAGTAGTGAGAGAGATTGTGACAAATAGGAACAATTATATTCTTTAACCTTAATCAAGTAATATAAAGAATATTAGCTAATTCATAGTTTAAGAATCCTAAAGACCGGTTAAGCAGGAGAGATACTAGCTCTCACTCTAGAGTCCCTTCATCCCCTCACCTAAGGCTAACATCTACTATTAAGACCTAAAACTAAGAAACAAATTGGGGGCTTTAGCCTGTCACTATAAAGTCATCTAATTCTATACCCATCAAAGATTATTTCCTTATTTATTTTCACTCAACCATATTGACTACATTCTCATTCAAACAATCTCATGTGATTCTACCACATTTGATTAAGACAACGCCACCACGAAGCTTACATGTTCTCACAACGTATTTTAACATGCAAGTTGATCAAGTTTACATGTAAATGAAGAAAAAGGTAAGAACATACCAATTTATTCCCACTCACTCTACTCAATTCTATATCCTACACATGCATAATAATTCATTTTAAGATGGAAGAGTAAAGAAAACTACTCACTACACATTGTTGACCTCACTTTTGGTTGAGGTCTAGAAAACTTCTTTAGTAGCCTAGGTCTAGCCATAGGATTTTCCTATTGACTAGTCTTAGAAAACTAGAAGAGGTACCCCACCATTAGAAATTCAAAACTCTTCTTTTTTCTCAATTTGAAGTTTCACATATTGATCTTAACCTCTAGCATTTAGTAGGAAAGATCATTATAAGAGAATTCAAGAAGAGTCCCTATAGGATTACTTGGCTTTAGGGTCGACCATGGGTGTTGACTTGGAACTAGAATACACCATATCTTCACAATACATTAATCCATGGTTCATCTAGAATGGATATCTATCCAATTCTATGTGAAATGCCTAACTTGGTCTTTTGCCCCTAG
>NW_018165457.1:525072-582526 GCF_001263595.1 Phalaenopsis equestris | reverse complement strand
ATATTAAATAGGGGAACTTGTCGGCCAATACATTGGTTTCACAGACCAAACGGATGTCATAACTTTCTTTAGTTTATTTGATCGAGTCTCACTCTCAATTCTTGCGTTCATCCTTCGGGATAGATACATGATTTGAGATAAAATGTTCTTTCATCTAAACTATGAAAATTATGGGGTTAGTTTGACTTCATCTTTTTCAAAACTAAATTTTTTTTAAAACGACCTTCCGAAGCGGGCAACGGGATTTCAATTCCGATGACCGACAACTTCTTACGGGCAAACCCCACACCAAAAATAGTGCCGACACACATGGAGAAACACGAGAACTTTTCATTGAATGAGACTTTAAAACCATGCAAACAGAGTACCAAATTCAAATCAAAATAAAATGAAAATACTTATATTTAATGGAAATCAAACTCTTCTTGTATAGAAAAAGCAATCTCCTTACACTCCTCTCCAAGAACAAATTGAAAAGAAAAATAAGAAATCTCTCGCTCTCTCTCTTTCTCTCTCACCTTGTCGCCCCACTCGACGCTCTCTCTCAAGCCTTCTTCTTCTTCTGAAAACCTTCTTCTCCTCTTCTAATTAGTTCAGGAGTGCTTTTAAAAACATTTCCAAGCCTTATTTATAATTTTCTAAGAGGTGCTTAAGTGGCTCTTCAAAAGTGTCCATATTCAATGAATCTTCCAAATTATGCCTCAAGTGCCTCTTCAAAAGTCTTCAAAAACTTCCTTCTAACCACCCCAAATCCTTCTCCAAATTATATTTTAATTCTAGAATGTCCATTTTATTAATTCCAATGAATTCCCTAAGAGACACACAAAGCACCGCTTCAAAAGTCATCCAAATCCAATGTATATTCTAGAAGATATGTTGACCTCTGGTGCTTAAGCGCCAATTTTGGGCGAAGCGCCCTCCTTTCTACCTGGTGGAGCCTAAGCACCAAATACAAGAACTTAAGTGCCCAGCTTCAGCCCCCATGGCTCTGGTGTGCCCCGGTTCGACCCTATTTGTTGTGGTTTGCTCCATTTATGTCCATTTTTGTTCTTTTTGGTCCAATCACTCCAAATTCTTCAATTTGATATATTTTTAAAGTTTTAGTATTTATTTAATTCCAAAATACCCTATTTATCTACTTATCTGAGTCGACGTTGCATCATCATCTGCTTCTTCAAATGTACATATGGTGGCATTTGATTAACAGCGCTTTACACATCAGTTGGCCACGTGTTCCGCAGTTTCTGCTCTAAGTCCTCATGTGGCGTAATCTGGTCTGTTCGTTTGATACACGCGAAAATGGACAAAAACCATTCACTGTCTCTGTTCCTCCTAACCCAAGAACTATCTGTGTTCTAGACCTAATATCTCACTCGATTCTCAATCAAATCACTCGAGATTTGATCCTACACCGTCATATTAGTGAGGCGAACCTATTTGTACGATCCAATAAGTATGAAATACAAGTACACTTCACAATCGATGAAATAGATATAAAATTTAGAGATTTTGAGTTATACCTTAGCCCAAGAGACGAGGCCTTGATTGGGTTGGTTGGAGACGATCGTCTTAAGTCCCTAAAGCTCCTCGAAGTGTTGCCTCGAGCTGAGAAGCAGTCTAAGTATGATTTTGATCGGAGGGTGACTTAGGCTTGGTATAGGACTATGTTTGTTAGGGTGCTCGACTTAGGCTTGGTATAGGACTATGTTAGGGTGCTCGGGAGAGGGGGCTTTTGATTGAGGAGATGGTTTTGAAGTGCAGGAAGCTTATGAAATTGTTAATTTGAAACTTTGAGAGGTTTGGCAAAATGATCGAAAAGGTCCTGGATTTGGGCGGTGAAATTGAGCTTGGACAGTGGGAATGGGTAGCTAAAGATGGTTGAATTGCACCTAGGAGGTATGTGAGAAGCTCAGGAAGCAATTGGGCTGAGTTTCCCTTAGATTTTGGATGACCTCTAAGTTTGGTGATGGAAGGGGCACCAACTATATCCTATTGACTCAGAAGTTATGAAGCTCCCAACTTTGGCATTTGTGGCCTACGATCGATATCACAATTGTCTACTACGGTTGATGTGGCTAACCAAAGCTTCTGAAGTAGCCATTTATGACCTACATACTAACTGTTGTGATAACTTTCAACTATGACATATATGACCAACAGACGTTACAACCACCATTTATAATATTAACAATGGAGTAATGCTTCCATAGTAATGGGTTGCAACCTTTACGACCCATTACGACTGTTATTATTGAACTACCATTGTTCATCAACATTGTAATTCCATTTTTTTTAAATTTAAGAGAAGAGTGAGTCTATATACTTACAATCACATTCTCGATAATTTCAACAGGGCTATGTTCTGTAGTTTTTTTTCCATTTCCAAGTATTTCCAAGTAAAAATTTGAGGTGTCTCCCCTTGCTTGCTTCTCTTTCATCTTTGTGTGTCATATCTTTGTCCAACGCAAAGAAGCTAAATCATTACGCAAAGAAGCTAAATCATTACTCTACCATTGTGAATCTTCTGACACGTATCAATTTAGCGTCTTCTGTGGGAAATGATGCCTTGTTTGACATATTCTTGAGGTTTGAGACACTAAGCCTCTACTTCTTTATATTCTTCAATATGAGGGGAAACCTTTGTTGTAATATCAAAATGTCTTTCACTTTAACATCTTGGGCATGATTGTGATGGGGTACTCTTCCCACATCTTATTTAGGAACAAAGTCTATGAAAACTACTTCCAAGCGGGAGGTAGCTTCACTGTAGTCTCGAAAGGGTGTTCACATTAACGTTTTAGGCATGCTTGTGGTGAGGTAGTCATCCCACATTTAATTCAAAACATCAAATCTTTGAGAAGTATCTCTGGGCATTCTTAATATTATTATTAATTTAAATAAAATCAAGAAAATAATAAATATAAAACCCATTTATAATACTTCAGTTGTGGGGAACATTTAGTATAAGATATATTATATATTTTTCTCTCTTTATTTTGAGCCTTATGCATAATTTAATCTAATAAGAGCTAACTGCAATAATAATATTGAAGGAGGAGAAACCATTCAGCCATCATTACGTTCTTTTAAAGTGGTAGGTAAAGCCTCATGTAGATATATATATTAACAAGTTTAATTGTTGTTTATTTAATTGGTATGAAGTTGTTAGATAAATTATTAAATTATTTTTCATTAAAACTTAAAAATATTTATTAATATGAGAAATCAACAACTCGTTATTTCCTCAGCTTATTCATTAGCTCTTTTAAATAATCATTTAATAAATTTTAAAAAGTCAAATACAAACCTACGATTCTCATAATAAAGAAGAATAGTAATGTAAGTCTAGACATATATGTGAAAACTTAGTTGGAAATCGAACTAAGCATGTATACCATTTAATGTGATCAAGCAATTACAATTCATTGTGTGCTTGACTTGACTCAATTTGATTGCAAATCTTATCCTTACACATTAGATTTCTAAAATGCATTCAAGTCATAAGATTTAATTCATCTAAAACATCTAGTTGTTAAATACAAGCAAGCATTTCCATCTTTACTTATAGATTCATGGATCAAAATATAAATAACAACTTTAATGAGAATATAACTTTTATTTTGCATATCAACAAGCACAATGTTACTTAAATTCTAGTTTTATATGTAAAACATTAAACTTCTTTGTGTGCGTCCGTATATATATCAATAAGTTAAAAAATTAAGTGTTTTTACCACAACTTTAAATTCGTAATAAAATTATCGCTTTCCTGTCAAATTCTCATTATTTAAGGTTCCACCAACTTCTCAACTCATTTATTATGATCCTTAATTACAAAAATAAGAAAAAATTATCAAGATTTGCAATTAAAACCCAGAACTCCACAAAGTAACACAATTAATCTCCATGACAAACCACACTTTAAACCCAAAATTCTCCCCAAATACTTCCCCAAATCAAGCAAGGCCACATTTGATTTAAAGCTAAGATTCATAGCTTCAAAATGACACAAATATCTCTGAAATTCATACATTATTGCTCACATTATTTCACAAATAAGAGAGAGGAAAAACACACCTAGCTAATTTCCCATCCTCTCAACCTCACCCCTCTTCATTCACCTCACAATAACTAACAGCCGTTGATCATAGTAAAATCCAAGGGCCCTCATTTAAATTACTCCCATCAAAGATCCGAGTCCAGTTTCCATCCACCAATTGATCGCTTCCACGTGTCTCTTCTTTGTCGTTTCCTCACTATTTAAACGCCATTTGCTTCGCAAAATCTCCGCCTCGCCATATCTGGGTTCTCCATTCTCATCAATCAACATTTCAAACGCTAGCCCTCGCACCAATTTTAATCCAAATGGCGAGAGAAGAAGTCTCGCGTGCTGCACCAGCGAAGGCTTCGGCTCCTGCAAATTCCGCCGGCAATCGCAGGAAGACAACTAATTCGCAGAAGGCCAAGAAGAAGAACCCTAGCAACCTGCGGTCTAGTTCCGCACACCCAACCTATCTTGAGGTATTTAATCATTATAATACATATTCTACCCTTATTTTTCCGATCTGATGCGATTGTTGTGATGGGGCCTAACCCTAGATGATTGGAGAGGCAGTCACTTCGTTGAAGGAGAGAACGGGATCGAGCCAGTACGCCATTACCAAATTCATCGAAGACAAGCACAAATCACACCTGCCATCAAACTTCAGCAAGTTACTTCTCGTCCAGCTCCGAAAATTTGTAGCAAGTGGAAAGCTCACTAAGGTGAAGAACTCGTACAAGCTCCCTGCGAAAACTAAGAAACCCTCTGTTACTGAGCCAACCAAGACAAAACCGAAATCGGCCGTGGCCGCCAAGTCTAAGGTGAAGGCGACCGCCGTGGCAAAGCCCAAAGCGGCTGTGAAGGTCTCAAAACCTAAACCTAAGACTGTTGCAGAGAAATCCAATAATCGCCCTGCTAAGGTGGCGAAGACTTCTGCTAAACAGACTCCTGGGAAGAAGGTTGCTGCGTCAAACAAAACTGTTGCTGCACCAAAAAAACAAGTGGCTAAAACGACGAAGAAGGTGAAGAGTGGGAATTCTGCAGTTAAGGTACCGGTAAAGAAGGCTTTGGCTAGAAAGGCATAGTAGGAAGTACGTAATTACGGTTTTATGTTTTGTTTAGTTTTTATGCAAGGGCAGTGTTTGTAAATTTAACTCTGTTACAGGGGCTATGCTGACATTTTATATGTAACTAAACCTTTTTCTCTTCTGCCATATATTTGATCACTGACCCATGTAATCAACAAGCTTTCAGCTTATATTCTTCCTCGGTTTTTTGGTTGGAAAATTGACGTGCATACACAATAGTTACATATCGAACAGTGAAAGTTCGATATTTATTTTAATAAATTTTTATTTTAAAATAATGTTTTTTTTTCGATGAAGTTAAATAGAAGTCGTGATTCAAGTGTTATGAATGTAAAGAAAAAAAAGAAATTTTTGATGTTCAATACGTAAAATACGTATAGGAATTCGGTGAATATATGTAAATGCCCATTTTTTATTGGAGAAATATTTGTGTATGTAGGGCTGTCAAAAAAACTCGTTGTTCGGGGATAGTTTGTGTTCGATTCGTCAATGAGTTCGTGTTTGATTTGTTCGTTTGATAAGTAAACGGGACGAATGTGAACAAATTTTTTTCGTTCGGTTAGTTAAATTAACCAAACACGAACAATTCGTGTTCGAATTTTTATTGTTCGAAATATAAAAAAAAAATTAAAATAATTATATATAAAAAAATTATGATATTAATATAGATATTATATATTTATATAATATAAGTTATATAATTAATATAATATATTATTTATATATATTAATATTAGAGATGTCAAACTGACTCGTCATTTGCAAACAGTTGGTGTTCGGTTCGTGTTCGGTTCGTTCGTTAAGAAATGAACACGAACAGTGACTTTACGAATAATTTCAAACAAATTAAATTTCAAACGAACCGAACACGAACACAAGCTCTGTTCGTTCGTGTTCGGTTCGTTTACACCCCTATGTGTATGTTTTACATATGTAGAATTGCGTATATATTAAGTTATTAAAAGAGTATATGTATGTTATACTTGGGATATATTCCTTATAATTTATCTTGTAATCCAAGCGCAACTTATATTTGCATGTCTTATATATATATATATATATATATATATGTAGAGTTGTGTATATATTAAATTATTAAAAAGGTACATGTAGGTTATATTTAGATTATATTTCTTATAATTTTTCTTGTAATCTAAGTGCAACTTATCTGTATCTTCTTAATAACCTAATATGTATGTAATTTTACATTGTTTTACTTACTCAAATGTTTTTTTTTTATTAGGGGGATTTGTTTGATTGTATGGGAGCATTAATTAAGATCATTAATAAAACTTTATGAAAGTATGTATTTGTTGCTAATTGCCTGAAAAGTATTTTTTCTTGCAACTTTTGTCAAATCTGGAGCATGGATATTTTAGAAGTTCATGAATTTATGTATTAAAGGAAAAATACATAAATGTTGAAAGTTTTTTTGTAAGATAAATCAATTTTGTGTGGCATATATTTAAATATTTAACTTATATAATTTGATATAATATATATTTTAAATTTGATTCTAATTAATTTATTGTAGAATAATTAATTTTGATTTTATCTGTTATTAGATGTTTTGGAATGGATGTGAAAGGGAAGTTTGTATGTGCATATGGCCTAGGATATGATTCCTATATATTTATTTATCTCACATCTAAATTGTCATTTTTTCACAATATTTTGACATTTTAAATCAATGAATACAAGAGATAAAAATGTTATTTTTGGTGTCATATTGAATATTTGAGTGCTATTAATTATTAAAGTTTAATTATGAGCTATAAATTATATGTAAAAGTATATGTAAATTTTGTGTTATGTATGAAATTGATTTTCAAAATAACATATTTTTCATAAATGAATAATAAATGAACAAAGCTGACATTTTCCACAAATGTCTTTATTTGTGGTAGGAGACGTTGACATTTTTTTATGCCCATTAAAAGGGAGAAATTATTGCATACGGAGTGTACGATCCTGATCATAGATCACGGTGATCTACGGTCAAGATTATTTCTGTTTAAAAAAAAATTTTTTTTTAAGTGGAGCCTACCGAAATACATCGGACGGATCGGACACGCACGCAAGCTGCGTGCGTTGTCCGATCCGTATCGAATAATTTTTCATTAAAAGGAGTCTATATCCTTCAGCCCATACCGAAGTACTATATATAAAAATAAATATGTTTCAATTAGGCAATCATATTTAGCCACGTAACAAACCTATATATTTCCTAAAATATCCGAATTTTATTGCATTTCTACTTTCATTATGATTAATTAGAATATTTTTATTAATTTATTATTATTTATTCTGTATTGGAATATTTTTTTTTTACAATTACATTCTAATTTTGTATGAATATTTTGCACAAATATAAATAAAAATTATAAGTTGAGACTTTATAATTTCTGTGGAAAATTGGGAGGGAAAAAATTACGGAAATTTCATAGTTAAAATAATTTATTTAATATGTGAAATAAAGAAAAAGTTATTGGAGATGTGATTTTAAAGTGAAGAGTACTTGTTCATTTTGATTATAGTAGATATTGTGAAAGGAGTCGAAAGATATGGATTCATGGTAATGCTTAGGTGATGTCGGTTGAATAATATTGATTGAGTGATAAGAGTAGCGAGATGATTGTAAAACAATGATGGTTGAAAAATAATGATTAGATATGCAGAATTGGATGATAATGATGGTTATTTATCGTTGAAAATAATGGTTGGGAAATGTCAATGATAAATTGTTTATCGAGATAGGGTGACAGATTTGATGATGCATTTAGTTTTTAGGAGTTAGTAGATCGGGGACAGTTGATGCTACTAGTGAGAAAATGGTTATGTAATGATTATTAGATGATGTTGATTATCGTTAGTGTTAATCATCTAACACTGTTATAAAATGTCATCCAATAAACATCTAACACTTCGAGATCCACCCTAAATATGATATGACGCACCCCAAAGTCGGTATAACAATACAACCCAAAGATATTGTAACCACACACTCCGAGTACAATGTAACGACGCACTCCGAAGGTAGTCTAAAAGCGCACCTTAAGTACACTGCAACTCTTCGCAATAACTACTTATAGCCACCGTACTTAGAATATAATGGGCTTCTCCAAACTTCTAAAGTTCTCTCCTCAGTCCTCACTGCTTCTCACTACAACCTACGACCAATGTGATTTACTGCAACGACAACCCCTTATTACGGTTTTGATGAAAAAACGAAATTGTTATAGCTATCTATTATGACCTATGGGACCAACTATGACCTATGTGACTCACAACTCATGTAACTTCTAACTCTAGCTTTTGCAACCTACGAACATTATTACAACTCATCACTGTAACCTATGTGATCAACTACAACCTACGTGTCTGACAACTCATGCAGCTTCCAACTCTACCCTTATGGCTGAAAAACGTTATTCAGTACTGTTGATCAAGGTTTGCATGTGTCTCCTCGAGTTCTTCTCGAAGATCTAGTAGTTCCATTATTGCTGAGAAAGATATATTTTTATGGAGGATATTTCATCTCTCCACTTCGCTAACTGATTTATTAATAACAATATGTGTATTGCATAAGAGTTATTCATCTTTTTGTGCTCGTCAATGATGTGGTTGATTTTTGCAAGCTTGGTCATCCATACCCTTTAAGAAATGAGGGAAGTGTTTCCCTGAACGCTGACATCTTGAAGCATAGAAAATCTTCTTCCGAAAGAGAATTAACAGCATAAAAATTTTCATCTAGAAAGCGCATCAATAAGGTAGAAAATCATTGACAACAATGCAAAAGGAATCTTTGTTGGTCTCACAAAAATAAGATGAGAGGCTTTGAGGTGGGTATCAACAATGCAGAAAGGGAGCTCCATTGAACACAAAAAACAATGATGTGAGACTCCCACATCGACAAGAACAATGTAAAAAAGGAAGCTTCATTGATCGTACAAAAACACTTTGGGAGACTCCAAGGTGGGCGACAATAATGCAAAAGTGAGCTCCATTGATCACACAAAAATAAGTTGGGTGACTCCGAGGTGCACAACAACAATGTAAAAGGAGCTCCTTTGATTGCATAACATAAAGCCGTGAGATTGATCAATGATGTTATTGCCTGCCATCCATTGAATTGCTTATGCCTCCCAAAGTTCGATCCCACGTCGCTCAGATCGCTGATGTGGCTGACCGCCATCCACATCCTGAGATCACTGATGCGCCATCTATCGGATCACTTTCGCCTCCTGCCTTCCACCTCACATCGTCCAATCGGAGGCCCGGCTAACTTGCAACTCATCAGCCTCCTCCCGACTTGTGACTCGTCAATGATACTCCCAACAATCGTCGTTGCCGACCTCTGCTATGGCAACCACCATCGTTTGCCACCGACATGTTGTTGCCACCACCACACCACTGCCTCTTGCTAGAGATATATATGGTTCACTGCAATGATAACTCATTACTATGATAAGATGCTCAAGTGACACTACTATATGTCCCCAATATTGACTATGTGACCAACTACAATCTTCGTGACACACAACTCATGCAACTTCTAACTCTAGCTTCTGCGAGCTACATACATTATTTCAGCTCACCACTACAACATATGTGACCAATTACGATCTACGCGACCCATAACTCATGTAGCTCCCAAGTCCAGTCTCTATGGACTACTAATATTATTGTAGCTCACCACAATAGCCTATATGGTCAACAACTTCCAACTACGACCATCGTGGTCCACAAACATTATTACAACACACCACCAAAGCTTACGCAAACCAACTACAACCTACATGGTCCACAGCTCCAAGCTCTTGGCTTTGTGGCCTATGAATGTTATTACAACTCACCATTACAACCTATACGACCTACTACAACCTACGCGGTCCACAACTCATTATGTGTTTATATATCTAATATTTAAATTTTAATATTTATATTTATCTCACTTAATTTTCATATTACATCAAAAATATTATTATTATTTCAATTTCAAAAACGTGATTATATAAGTAGGCTAGCATGTAAAGGTTAACATTTATGTGTTAGATAACATTTAAAGGTTAAATTGATGCATATGAATTGAGCGGTATATGTGTAAATCTTTCTATTATATATTTTGAAATTGATTCTAATTAATTTTTTGGAAACTTATATGCCTAGCACATAATTCTAATATATTCATGCATCTCACAACTATATTTTCATATTTACATAACATTTTAACATTGTGAATCTATGCATGAAAATAAATATTTTACTTATAAAAATGATAATAATATTATTTTTTTATGCGATATTTAATATTTTAATATTTTTCATATAATTATGAAAGTTTAGATATGAGCTATATAAATGTATAATACTTTTGTGCTATGTATGTAAATGCCCTTATGTGAAATTGATTTTTAAAATAATGAGCATGTCTTTACATTTAGGAGCGAATTTAATTTATCTGGGATTTAATTTCTTTTTTTTTAAATAATCATAATATAAATCATATTTTTTTCATTTATCTATCTAATTTTTTCATTTATAAATATTTCTGCTTTTCTCAGTTGGACCGTATTTATAAAAAAATGTAGAAAACAAACAAAAAGTATGTGAATTATATGTGTGGAGAGTATCGTGATAGCTTCAATTTGCATAAATGTTTGGTTGGAAGAATTTGTAGTATACTATAATTTTTTTACAATAATTTTAGAAAATAATGTATATCATAGAAAGAATTATAGATACAATGTAAAATATGAATGAATTTGAAATTCACACCTTGGTTTATTTTGGTTGAATTTAGAAGTCGGCTTATTTGGCCGAATTTGAGTTACTTCATAAATGTTATCAAAAAACTGTTGTCCCCATTGCCCCGCAAGTTGTCCGTGTTACCGTGTTGCCGAATAAATAAAAATTTTGAATTATATTACTTTTAATCTACTTCAAACCAATATATATATATATATATATATATATACACTTTCATTTTGATTAATTAAAAAAGTTTAATTACTTTATTATTATTTATTGTGTATTAGAATAATTTTTTTTATATAATTGAGCGAGGGATTACATATTAATTTTGTGTGAATATCCCGCACAAATATGAATAAAAAATGTTAAGTTGAGACATTATGTGAAAAATTGAGAGGAAACAATTCAGGGATTTAAATAGTTGAAATAACTTATTTTATTTGTGAAATTTAAAAAAAAAAATTGGAGAAGATGTGATGTTAAAATGGTGAGAACTTGTTTATTTTAACTATAGTAGATATTGTGAAAGTAGTTGAAAGTCACAGACTTATGATAGCGGTCACGCGCAGTAGTTGAACATCGAGGATTGAGTATGAAGAGTAAAGATATGATTTCCGAATAATGATGGCTGAAAAATAATAATTAGACATGCAAAATTGGATGATAATGATGGTTGTTGTGGCTAAATGTAACATTCAGAAGGTGTCAATAGTAAAATGATCATTGAGATAGGGAAACAATGATTTGATGATGAAAGTAGCTATTAGTGGTAAGGTGTCGACAAAAGGGGATGTTATTAATAAAAAAATGGTTATGCAATGATAATGGGATGTCATCAAGGTTAATCCTCTAACAATGTTCTAAAATACTGTAGATCTCGAGGTGCTTTTTGATACATCATCAATGAATTTTTTTATTTGGCACGAATCTTGATGTGTGCCTTGAATCTCGAGATATTTAAAAAATATATATATTCACTTAAATTAAAAATCATTTAGGACTAAAACCAACCGGTGATAAGACACAACCAATGTCACCAAACTGACTCAATCCAAGACAAAAGCCCAGATCAATCTGTTAAACCATATTAAGAAGATTTGGACAACTAATTGAATACTCAAATATATTTTAAATTTGACATTTTTATAATCAAATTAAGCGTCTCAGTGCAAGAAATCCAACAAGCCCAAGATCACTCAATTTTAACTTCATGAACACACTAAAATGTCCACAATACATTATTTGATTGTAGGAATCTCTATGGGTTGTTCAATGAAGTGGTTCAAATTATTTTCTTATTTACAGGTGAGACCATTCTTAGCTCGATAAATAGAGGCCTACTCCCCTCATAGTAGGAATGGAGGGGGTCCTATACCTAATGGAGATGAGAATGAGCCAATTTCCATAGTTGTTTTAGATTGAAGAACTGACAAACACTGACTATCAATCACTGGCAGCCTCTCCCTTCATGTCATCATTGATGGACCTTACAGAATACTAACATAAGTTGCATTGTAACGATTCACCTCGAAGATGAGGTAACATTAAATCTCAAACACGGTGTAACAGCGTACCCCAAAGATGGTGTAATGACACTCTCCGAAGACAATATGACATTATTTGAAGATGTGTACTGATGAACCCTGAAGAAAGTGTAATGATGTGATACGCCTAAAAATTACATACTTTTTCATATACATTTTATACCCATTTTTAATAATATTATACTTTAAAGGAAGTTATTTTGCGTGTTTTTAGTTTCAGGTTGAAAAATGGAGTTTCAGATAAAATGGAGCAAAAATAGTGTAATTTGGAGTCAAGCCGAGCAAGGAAGAAAATTATGATCTAGCGCATTTTGATGTCTTTCTTTGCTTAATTTCATTTACATTTATCACATATTTTTAAATTAAATTATACTTTAAAGAAATGTTATTTTCATATTTATCTTGTAGGTATTATAATTGGAGTTGTTTGGAGCTGAAACAAGACGAAACTGAGTGAATCAGAGGTGCTGCCAGCAGGGTGGCGCCATGGTTCCACATTCTGGCGCATAGGTGCAAAAAATGGCCCAAAGTCGGTTTGGGCTGGTGTGGATAGTTCCAGGCTATTCTAGAAGGTTTTGGGCAGCCATGCACGCACCGTGGAGTTATTAAATGAATCTAAACACTTGGAGTGAAGATGTGTGTCTCTTGGAATAAGGAGGTGTTTGGTTTTTCTTTAAAAAGAGGGTCTGATGTCTCTTCTAGGGAGCGATAGAGGAGAGTTTTGTGTGTCTCTTCAAAGAGGCATGTGTGTGTGTGAGAGAGAGAGAGAGAGGAGATGTAGATTTCTATCTTTTCTATCAAGATTGTTGAGGGATTTTGAGAGATGTGTAAAGAATTGTATGAGCATTGCATGGATCAGCGAGAGACTTTGTTGGAGGGATTTTCATCTTTCTTTCAGAGGGAAAAATCTAAGAATTGTGTTCTTCATTATTTTATAATTGTTGTAAACACTTTTTAGTAGATTTGCTTTGATTTAATGAAATTTTCAGTTGTATTTTATCCATGCTTCGTGAGTAGTCTTCCTTAGTCTTTTCTTTTGATATGAAGTTGTGGCATGAGTAGGAAAAATTTTTTTATGATAGAATAATTTGTATTTTTATGTGATGAGTAATATCTCTTTTGATTCATTGAAATAACTTAAAGTGGAAATAGGTTATGTTAAAATTTGTTGTAAGTGAAACTAAGACACGAGAGAGCGGTGTTCTTCCAACTTGAGTGCACTCACATTGTCTGGTTGGCTATGGTGAAGTAGTTTAGGTGGAATTGCAACTTTTAAGGAAATATAATTTATGATTTGTTTTTATTAGGAGCTTCTGGGTGACGGCTAGTTTTGTAAAATTAATAGAATACTAATCGTACCTATACATTTGAAAGAGGGTATATAGACATATTTTCCTTGTTGGCACATAATTTATTACATAATTCTATCAATTCTTTTACTGCTTATATCATCATCTTCATTTTACTTTTATTTTGCAATGAAATGGATGTATGTTTATGAATTTATATTTTCTTAGAAATTCTCTTATTATATTAATGTGATTTTATTTTCACCAGTTTTTAATTTACTTTGCAAACTTTGTATTGTTAAAATGCATTCTGAAACATAATGAACGATGAGGGCTATGATTTCACCCAACTAGTGAGTACCACATTAAACCTTGAATGGAGGGGTTACAAAGTTCAAGGGGGTGAGAAAATAAATAGGGAGATAAATTTTGATGGGCGTAGAATTGATGATTCTAGAGTGACAAGCTAGAAACTTTATCAATTTGTTCTTTAGTTTGGGACCTGAGGCCTAGTTAGTCCAATAGAAAGGACGTAGTAGTTAATCTGGAAGTGAGAGGCTAGAATCTAATCAACACAACCATATCAATCAGGAACTTAACTTTAGATTAGCCAATGTTCATTATGCATTTGGGAGAGGGTAAATAAAAGGTATGCTCCTATTTGTCACTAGCCACATTAAATTCTAAGCATTTCATTCTTACGCATTATCTAGGTTGTCCCATGTGAAAGGTAGTTTGTAACATCTCAAAATTCTTCAAACCAATTTATCTAGTTAGGTTTATCTTTAAATTTAGGTTTGTATTTAGGAGTCGTTATTATAAAAACACCCTTAATCTTCTTTTTAAACTAAGACCTGATAGTAATATACTAGAATTAGCCTAAGGGATATCTAACCTCATTTCTATATGGGATCGACACTATGGTCTTAAAAGAAAACTCTATACTATATGGAATGATATGTATACTTGTGGAGAACCTCTAGTGTGTAAAATATAAATCAATTCTAAATTCTATAACAATCATTTTGCACATTAGCCGCCTAAGGAAATTGGGTCAACATTTTGGCCATGGAATTAATTATTTATGCAATTGCTGGTTAGATAAAGTATTTGGTGCCATCACCTGAGATTGAAAATGAAGTAATTACACATAAATGTATGCACAAATTCTAGGGGGCATCATGATGCACCTCAAATATAATGTAACAATGCACCCCAAAGGTGGTGTAAATCTATATCTTAAAGACGACACAACGATGAACCCCAAATACAATCTAATTACGTCCTTCAAGTATGGTGTAACTTCCCGCAAAAACTACTTACAATTAATGTACTAAAAAAATAATGACCTTCTCCAAACTCTTGATGTTTTTTCCTCACAGCTCCCCACTACGACCTACGTTCTTTGTGGTTCATCATAATGACAACTAATTACTACAACATCGGTGGCCAACTAATGCCACTAAAACTCCCTACTACCACTTATGTGACCTACTATGATCTACTTGGATCACAACTCATGTAGCTTCTAACTTGTGCCTCTGCGATCTACAAACATTATTACAGCTCACCGTTAGGGTCTATGTGACCAACTATGATCTACATGACCCACAGCTCATGCAACTCCCAACTCAATCCTTTATGGCTTACAAACGTTATGAAAACTCCACCACCATACGTGGTCCACAGTTTCTAACTCTGGCCTTTATGGCATAAGAACATTAATATGACTCACCACCACAACCTCTGTGACCAATTACGACCTACATGGTTCACAATACTCAACTTTGGCCTACAAACATCATTACAGCTCAACACTATGACCTACATGACCAATTATGGTATCTATGATCTATAACTCATGCAGCTCCTAACTACAACATCCGTGGTCTACATACTTTATTGCAGCACACCACTACGACTTAGACGACCAACTATGATCTACATGGTCCACAAATCGTAACTCTGATCTTTGAGGCCTATGATCATTATTATATAAGTGGCTCATCATTCATTTAGCTTCCAACTCCGACCTTTGTGGCCTACAAACGTAAATACACCTCACTATTACGACTATGTGACCAACTATGACCTGTTTTACTCATAGCTCAAGAAACTCCCAACTCTAGGATCTACATGCTACTAATGTTATTACAGCTCCGTGCTACGACTTATGAAACTAGCTATGGCTTATGAGGCTCAAACTCATGAAGCTCACAATTTTAGGATCTGTAGCCTACGGTCGCTATTGTCACATCTCTCTGCTATAGTCGTTGCAGCCAATTAGAGCTCTTGAAGTAACCATATAAGACCTATATGACCAACTACTTACATAAATTTCAACCATGGCCTCTACGGATAATAGGCGCTACAACCATCGTCTACAATATTCATAACGGACTGCTATCTCCACAACAATCGACTTTTACTATCTGTTATAACTATTATTGCTTAACTACCTTTGTACACCAACATTATAATCCATTTTCTCTAATTTAAGCGGAGAGTAGGTCTATGTATTATTGTCTTCATTTTTATTTGAGGCCTATCTTATTCCTCTCTGTAAAGCTTAGGATCAAGCCTTAGGGTTTTCTACTGGTTCTCTTAGAAGATTAGTGGAGGAATAGATACCAAAATACAACTTTAAACATCTCTTCACGCCTTATAGTTTTATAGACTAAACTCCAATTACAGAACCGTTTGTTGAGATGATTGGTTAAGTCATTAAAGCTTAAGTTGAGTTCTCATAGACTTAAAAATGCCTTAAGCTACCATTTGACCCTAGAGTCTTAGATCTTCTATTTGGCCTTCTACTTTGTACTTCTATCTCCTAATTTTTTAGATAACTCTTTTTTTTTTTGTTATAAAGAGCATATTGATTATGAGACTTATATTGGGCCATGATAGAACTTTTCTCTTAATACAATAGAAAATAAAATGAGAAATTCACAAATTGAAAATCAAATTAATTAAAATTAAAGTCTAAAAAATTAAGCAAAAAAAAAAATCATTAAAAAGCTAAATTCAGCCACAAATTAATTATAAATTAATCATAATAAAATCAAAACCTATTCAAATTCTCAAATCAAAACCAAAATGAAATTGGAACCAACCTAAAATCAAATTCAATAAAAATTAAAATCATAAGTCAAAAACACCAAATGAAGTCAAAATCAAAGTCAATCCAATTTAACTAAAATCCTCAAATCAATCCAAAACTAAATTCAAACTTAAAATTAATGTAATAAAATTCACCAAAATTCACAAGATTTAAATAATAATCAAAATTAAAATCATATATAAACAAATTCATCAAAAATCAAAATAATCAAAATTTAATCAAATTGAAAAAAATAAAATCACTCAAAAAATAATAATTGAATCAACCAAAATCAATGATTAATTAATAAAATTAAACCAAAATTAAAGTTAATATTTCACAAACACCAAAATCACTCAACACTCATGTCAAATCCAATTAAATTAAAACAAAACCAATGTCATGAAAAACATAAGTCCACCAAATTCCAAAATTTTAAGTTCTAAAGCTTAACCTAAGCCCAAAACCAAACCCAAATTCATCATCCTAATTACCAAATCAAAACCCACTAAACCCAAATCCAAGCCCATGAGGCCTTCATGACAAACTCAAGCTCTTATGAAGGCGCATCCAAGCCAAGTACCACTAACCTATTGCTCATGACAAGTCACTTGGCCATGTAATTTTTCATCCAAGCCACCAAAATCCAAAAGGCCAAGGCAAGCCATCCAAGCCACCATCTCCCCACTATCAAGGAAAATCATATCAAGCACACCCCCATGCTAATCCTATCATGAGCCAACTAAGTTACCTTATGCCCTTAACCTAAATCTCATGACAAATTCCATGTCACCCCCATGACTTAAGCCACCTCCATGTACAACCCAACGATCATGCTAAGCCACCTTGAGTATATAAGCAAATGTCATGACAATCATATGCTCTCATGACAAAGTAAGTTCAAAAGTGTTCAAATCCAAGCAAGGTCCAACCATAACCAAATCACTCAAAGCAAAATAAAATCAAACAAAAAAAGTAAAATAAAGCCATAAAATAAAAATATATATATTTTTTCTTCCATCTTCATCACTTCATCTCTGGATTTAGAGAGCTTATGTCACTTCCTCTATTATTATTATTATCACTCCATTTCCGACAAATTTTTAAAACAATTATTTTATTTAATTAAATTAGTTAATTTGATAACTAAAAAATAAATTTAAAAACAAGGACAATTTCCTTAGAGATATGTGACTGGCTTGCCATGTAAAACCAATGAGTTGGCAAGTAAAACTTATGTATTATAGTTTATTTATTCCATTTTCAATATATGATGTTGCGAATAGAGGAAACCACGTAGTCAAGGGTAACTTTAACTCCCTTTCCTGTTGTCTTCCCCTCCCCTTGCCCTAACCACTTTAGTCTCTCCATCCTCCGACAATACCTCGAGGTTTGTCAGTGACATTTTTCTTTCCTTCCTTGGTGAAAAGTCGACTAGACCTTTTATTGTTGTTCTCTACATACTCATTGGTGAGGTTGTACTGAGACACCTATATATGGAGTTAAATGAGGCAACGAAGGCCACACATATCAATATTGCTGGATGTTTACATCTTTTACAAGTGTAGTCCTGTGAACTATTTCATGTTGGAAGACCAACACTCCATGTACCATACCCACAAGAACTTGTCGGTATTAGCCTGAGATTCAAGTATAGTTTTTACATAGTTTACCTTTTTATTTATACCTTAACTTGATAAACTAATATGTAAATGCATCATATACGTCAGATGCCTGCACCAAATGTCAAGGTATATAAAGATAAGATTGACAACATCTTAGAGAGTCAAATTCAAATTCTTATATTAAATTTGATGTCAAAATATATTTTTTCTTTATTATATATTTAAAAAAAAAGTAAGTTTGGATATTACAGGTTATACGGGAATCATATGAGCCTTAAATAAGATTATGTGTTGTTGATATTGTCTCTCTGGTGAGGAGATATGGCTAGCAAGGGTATCACTCATTAGATAGAAGTGGATTGAGTGGCACTTACCAGATCTAGTGCTTAGACAGTCTGACATAGCACTGCGGGTTAATGTGTGACCCATGGACACAAGTTTTCATCAAGTCGATGGAAGAGAGAAGGTTGATGTTGATTGAGCTGAATACCTCAAAGAATACATAAATTTATAGGAGAATCAACATTCATATGTCGCAACTAATGATGATGATGAGGAGGTGAGAACAACATTGAGGTATTACATGTAATGGTACATATCATGGACATCTCTTTATTTATTAAAGACACAGTCTTAATGTGGAGGTCATATTAGTATGAATTGGGTCTTAGCCATGCTATTAAAACCATTTAAATCCAGCCTGAAGGCCATGTAGGAAAGTAAATGCAGCTTCTGAAAAGTTGAGATGCTTCAAAACTAAATTTAATTAATCTCAATCTTTTATTAAAATTTTGTAGAAAAGTTATAAACTTTGGTCCTTAAAGAGCCTAAATTACATTCTTGATGCCCAGAAAACTCACAAGCAAAGAAAGAGGAAATGTCAAGCACACTACATAATGTAAACATGCTAAATATAAAGAATAAAAGGTCAGGTGCCGCTGGGTCGGTAACATATCCCAAAAAATTAAATAGGAGGTTAGTCACCACATATATACACCTGCCCAAGTGTTATACATCAAAGAGTATTAGAATTAAGATATTGGACACAAACAAGCTATTCATGATCCTCGTCACATGGTTATGCCCGTTAGGTACCTAAAAAATTGTGTCAATACCTTATTTTTAATATAGACTCGAGCTTAAGGGACTCTAAAAAGTACATGGCAAAAGTCTAAAAAAATACTTGACTTGCATTATATTAGGTTAACATAAAAGCTATCTTCATGCAGTATGATGAATTGTGCTTAGTGAGAGGGAGATTAAACAACACCTACAAAGATTGTGTTAGATGAAATCATTACAATCCCTCCCTGTTGGACATGGCTCCCTATACGAAAAACACCCTTAACATACTAGCGTACATGTCTCACACCCAACAAACACGTAACAACAATACACAAAGATGCCTAGCTAGGGTAAAAATCAAGGAATAAAAGCTAAGACATGAAAGAAATTACTTAAAAGCCCTAATTCTAGCCTAGCAAACTATCTACCACGTGGTGTCTTAATCACAACATATAAGTGTGTGCAAGGTGTGGGTAAGAGTCTGACGTATGTGTTGGCATCACTTTTGATGTCGTATATGCGGGGTGTTCATTTGACTGTTATTAGACTGTGTTTAGTCTTCTGCAGTCCAAAACATCCATTTTGTCCTCTTGGTTCATGTCTTAAGTACAAAATAAAGATTGATATTGATTCATCCCCGTCTGAGAAATATTACTATCAAATGCTCATGATTATTATTCAAGATATATTTAATGCCCATTTTCATGTTTAAAGAGCATATTTTTCCTATTTGGAGCCTTCAGTAGTGTAATTGAGCCATAAAATTTCTCCGACTGATATTTCAAGCTCAAGGGTTTGGCGTGAGCATGCTTGGAATAAGTGTGGCCACACCTCCCCCATTTGTTTTACCACATCTAGAACAAGTGTAGCCATGCCTTAATCTCCCTAGGTCATGATACCCTTCACCCCTGGTGTGACCACGTTTGAGGGCGGTGTGATCTCACCGCGAGACAGAGAGTTTGGGCTTATTTGCGCTGCTATCAGGCGTGACCACGCCAAAACTTCACTTATGACACTTACGAGAGTAGGCGTGATCATGCCAAATCTCAGGGGTGACCACTCTAGTTCATCTTATCGGGCGTAGTTCATCTGGAAAATCCTCCATGGGCTGTCCTTAACCATTGGATAATGGATTTTTTAACCCGGTTCATTTGTCATTTATGGAAGAAGGCCAAAAAGTAGAACTCTTGTCGTTTTTAGATAAATGTCTATTGGAGAAGTGTCTAGGCAACCTCAATCCAACGAATGTTGTAGTAGACACATGACTTAGTAGGGGTGTCATGCATCGAGCAGAGGATTGTCATTCTGAGCCAAGGAGAGCTGAGGAGAGTTTTAAGGAGTTGAGTGATAATTTTTGAAGGATTATTCCTTCTTCTTCTTCATTTTCCTCGCCTTCTTTATTTTCCTTCATCTTCTTCTTTCTGTTGATCGTACCCTTCACCAACATCTTAGTTTTCTAAAGAAAAATTGAGGAGGAACGTGAGGATTTGTTTATAACTTCCTTGATTTCTCCTTCAATAGCAAAACTTTCTCCAGCCTGGAAGGAGTAGTGGAGCTAGCATCACAAGAGTGAGCTTGGAGATTGAAGCAAGCCAAGAGAACACTACTCCAACTGTCAGAAAGGTATACCATCCTCAAACCTTTACAATTTTTGTTCATAGCAAGCCCCTAGGTCTGGATGATAGAGAATTCGAGCTAGGATTTTTGTGCTTAGAGGATGTCGTTAGGTTAGGGAGCCTTTTCATGGTTTACCCTCACAAATCTGATTGTTTTTTTCCCTAAACCTGTGCACATTGTCCTAATCGATCGAAACCTAGCAACTTTGTGATTATTCAATAGCTTCATTCCTCGATGAATGGTTTGAAGCCACCCCGATCTAGAGAACGAGAAAATTCTTTTAATTCTCATTCGCTAGACTGTGAAGGCTATGCCCATGAGGGAAATCTTCATTTTCATGAAGATTTCTTTTCTATGGAAAAGTCCCTTCACATTTTGCTGAATAATTAGAGGTAGACCCTCAATTACATTGTGTAACAAATGATACAAATGACTTCACCACCACCCTAAACCCATGTGAAATTGCTAGGAATGTTTTGACTCACCATCCAAATGTAATTGGGTGTATTTGCATGTTGCGTAATCATTTACTCAAAATTTTAATTTAAAAATGATTAATTTTGCATGCTTTTTTGCTATGTTTCCAACTTTAGATCAGCTTGATAGGTCACCCAGTGTCGTTCAATTTGATCGGTTTTCCTTATTGGGCGCCTTGATTGGTCGATTGATATAGGTTGGCTTGGCCGCCTACTTTAGGCTAATTCAACTGGTCGCTTGCTATTGCTCAATTTGATCAATTGTCACTCACTGGATGCATTGATTGGTCTGACCACTTATTTTAGGTCGGTTCAATTGGTCACCCAGTATCGTTCGACCATATCAACTATCCCTTATTAGACGCACTGATCAACCACCCATTTTAGGCCAGTTTGACCGACAATTTGGTGTCTTTTGGTTTGATTGGCTTTCCTCATTAGGCAACTCAATTGGTCGACAGCTTTAGGCTGGTTCAACCAACCGCTCGGTATCCATAGGTTCGATCGGTCATCCTTCATTAGATTATTTGATTGGTTGATCAATATTAGACAGCTCGGTTGCATACCTTTTAGTTGACCCATATTGATTGCTTTCGCATGTTTCATTTGATATGTTCATTGTATACACTTGCTCATCTTCTACATATGATTTTCACATTTGGTATAATCATATCAAGCTTGCAAGCTTTGTGTAATGATATATGGGCTTGAGCATTATTTATTACACTAAATATGTTCGCTTGAGCAACTGTAGCGTGCTAAACTGACCATTAGGGTACAATTTGGATGTTCACGCCTGTTAGAACACCTATATTGTATCCAATCACTTAGTGTACCACACATGTTTTCTTGAGCGACCATTGCATGCTATCTCATGACTGCATCTTGTATGCGCATCACGTAGTTCGTTTGGATGGCAAGTTGATTCAATAAATGAGTGGCCCATTTATTAGTCATAATACCTTAAAGAGCATTACTCACTAGGAGAACTCAACGTGAAAAGTGAGTTTTCATATTATGATCAACTTGTGTATGATTGTGCTAAGGCTCCAATGACTCTAAAGAACACCACTTGCATGTTACAGATTCACTTTTAATGGTCCTATATTTTAAAGTATAAAATAAATATTTTTCTATTATGTATTATCCCCCTAGTTTTAAAATTATATAAGTTATGTCATATGTAATGCCACTTATTTAAAATGTCACCCCCTTTAACAACATATTTTAGATCTGTTTGATCTTTAGGAAAGAGTCAGTGTCGACAAATCAATCAAAGTCACACACCTAAACTTTACCCTGCACTATGCGCACACTTAGATGTTGTGACTAGGAAACTATGTGGTAGATGGTGTGCTAGGCTAGGACTAGGGTGCTTAGGTAGCTTTTTTGAACTTTCTCCATTATTTCTTATTGTATGGTGCCCTAGTTAGACAACTTTTTTTGTGCTACCTTTGTGTGCTTAATGGGTGTAAGACTTGTGCACTAGTATATTAAGGGCAGTCTTCTTGCAAGAAGTCATATCCAACAGGGATGAGCTTAATGATTTAAAGCTAACTTTTTTGCTTGAAGGTGCTGCTTAACTCTCCTCCCACCAGAAATGGTTCAATATACATTGCATGTAAATAACTCGTGCTAACATCTTTATTGTTAGTTGAATCCTTTTTAGACTTTTACATGTAATTATAGAGTCCTTAGGGGAGCTTGTACTACAAATAATGTATAGGCATGAGTTTGGAAGTGTTTGATGTAAGAATCATGTGGCAGGGACCAGATGCAGTTAAATCATGTACTGCACCTTAATTCTTGATTTCAATTTTATGTATAACATTTAGAATTAGGTATGCATATGTGGAGATGACCCACCTTTTTGCTTTTCTGGGATATGTTGCTGACCCAACAACACTGGACCTCTTTATTTATTTATGTTTGGCTTGTTTTACTTTGTACAGTGGGCCTGCTATTTCCACTTTCTTTGATTGTAGTTTGTTAGGAATCCTGTGATTTATAATTTTGGTTCTTTAAGAAACCTAAAATAATATTTTTAAATAAAAGTCCTAATAAAATATTAAGCTTAATCAAAATTTTAAGATTAAAATATTCAATTATTTAAAAACCTACATTACTATTCTGTCTGACCCTCAACCCAGTTTAAAAAACGGTTTGTATGACATCGGTATCACCAAAGTTATATTAATAGGGCCTCCATGCTTAGGACTTCTGATAATTGCATCATTTTGCATGCCATGAGGAGAAGCCCCTGTGCTTCTTCAACCTGATTGACCTAACATAAATTTTTACTTAGGTGGTTGTCTAGCACGCACAGGGTGTTAGAGGCCTCCCTGACCCAGACAGGGTATAAGTTCTTCGTGGTAGTGTTTTTAGTTTTATAGCTGGACCTCTTTTTTCTCTTCTTTCCTATGACACTTTTTCCATTTATTTGAAAAGTAGTAGTTCCACCTTTATAGGGTCATAAAACTTAAGAGTTTTCTTTGTTGGACCTTAGGGTTACCGAAATTTTCTTGAATGATGCAATTCACAGATTGCTGACAATGAGTCTTTGATTGTGTTGATTTGACTAACTTTACAACCAAGTAGAATTATGGTTCTAATAGTTTGGGATGATAGATCCATGGTATTCTAACTCAGCTATTTCTACCCGATCAAGATTACTCAGCCTCTCCTTTGTTAAGCACTTTTGAGTTCATTCATTCTTTGTGACTTTGTCAATGTCATCTTGATAGCCCTGATTACTTATAAGTGTCGGCCATTTGGGATATAATAATTCACCCTCTACCCATATGACATGACAAACTTTTGTAGTATAGGGATATTCTTGTTAAGATGATTTGATTATTTTTTAGGTCTCGTATGCTGATGAGTCGCTACCAATTTGGGATGTGAGAGACTCACTCTCTGCCCTATGGCTTAGAGAGAGCTTTGAAATTATCATGATGCTCCTAATAGAAATAACCATCCTTTTGGTGACCTATTTACTAGTCATAACGATAATGTAAGTAAAATCCCATTTATTGAGAGTATTCTCGGGTATCCCCAAAGTTGTAGTTAATCATAATGATATGCTCCTTTGGAAGTGTTGTTGACCCCAATACATGGCATAGAAAATAATGAGAAGGGGATGATGCACAAAATAATCAAAACTAAAAAGATAATAAACACTTTAGGGTAGACCCTCAGCATACCTCCTCATCGACACTTTTCTAACAAAAAAGTTTATTAACTTTTTCTCTTTATGTCTTATTTTGACTTCATTATTGCATAAATTTTGTCATCCTCATTTTCTTAATAATAAATTTTTGCACCTTTAATTTCCGAAGTTATCCCAACCTTCATAATGTAAAAGAGAGCGAATATATACATGAAGTCGTTCATGGGACCTCCCTGAGAGTTTAGACACATGAACTACTTATAAATTTTTAAAAGGGTGTATTACATTTATTTCAATATGAAATTAAATCACTTAATTAAACAATTTGTGTTGATAATTCTTGATTAATATTTTTTGAGATATCTTAGTACCTTAATTAGTTTGAATTGAATAATATTGAGTTTATCGTATTTATTTGTTTTTTTGTAGCACAATACATAAAATTTAAAAAGTCATTTGATATATCAAATTATGAAAAAGTCACTAACTACACTCTCAAGTTGATTTGCTGAATTTTTTTTTTATGTTGAGTTAGATAGTTATTTCTTGCTTAGGGCTTGTTTAAGATCACACTTATTTTTTAGTTTATTTTTTGTTTTTACTTTTATCTTAAAAATATATTTAGTTAGTGCATTTTTTGAATATTTTTTATTAAAAAAAAATTAGCTTACTTTTAAAAATATTTAAAACATCTAAAAACTTTTTTGAGTGTTCTTGAAATTAAATAAATATGTTATAACAAATCAAATATATTTTTTTTTCTAGTAAAAAAAAATTGCCAAATGACCTCTTAGTATTTTTTCCCCTAATTTTATATTGTAGATAAAAATCAATAATTTCAAAATTAAAAATTTACCACTTGACTCATGTCTTAATGAGATAGGATTTGAAATTTCACATCCTCAAATTATAAATTTTAATTTTAATATTTATCCACATTCGAATAATACCAATATATAAATAACTAAGTTCTTACTAAAAAATAGAAATCTATATACTAACTAAAATGTGCACTTATTTCTCACATATATACATATTAAACACTTAAAATTTCATAAAAATATTACTATTATTAGTATTTTAAAATTGAAATAAGTATATATATATATAATTAACTTGTTATAATTATAAATATAAAAAATAAAATTTTAGATATATGAATACATAAGAATTGTGTGGTGACTCTATAAATCTCCCTAAGCAAATGTTTTCCACCCGCAAGCAAGCGGTAAACCAACAACCCTAGGACCGAAAAAGGAGACTCCAACCACACGGCTTGAGCGCAAGAGCTGAAAGCTGATAATAATAAGCTGGGAAAACCCTATTCTTGTTAAGGGGATCCATGGGGAAGAAGAAGAAGAGACCCTCGAAGGTTTGGTGCTACTACTGTGACCGCGAGTTCGATGACGAGAAGATACTTGTCCAGCACCAAAAGGCCAAACACTTCAAATGCCATGTCTGCCACAAGAAGCTCTCAACCGCCGGCGGCATGGCCATACATGTCCTACAGGTTCACAAAGAAAGCGTCACCAAGTATAGATCAAACTGTTTGAAACTTTATTTCTGGCCAATTTTCGTTGCCTTCCCTGTCCTCTCATTTACGCGTATAATTTCTTAACAGCAGTTGAAGTCGCTCGCAATTTATTAAAATCTGTTTGCAGAGTTTTTATTTGCTTTTGTTTTGTTTTTTTAATGACTTTTTGATTCGTTTTGAGCTATTGATTAGTTCTGGTGATTGTTATTAAGATGTGTTATTGTGAATGAGCGGTCTGTGACGAGGCAGATTTATTCATTTCTTGATTTCAAGTCCTGTGCAATCTCCTCGCGTTAGTACGAAGAATTATTATTATTTTTGTTTCTTCTTAGCGGATTCAAAGATTGTATACATCACTTTGCGCGTTCGAGGACAACTTTTGCTTTATAAATCTGGAAGTTTGTCTTGAATGTGTTAATTCTGGAGAAATTATTGCATCCGGATGAGCTGCATTTGGATGTTTTTTTTTGGTAGTATTGGTGGTATTAAGGGGTAGTATTGGTGTTGCTGTAGTATAATAATACCACAATATCACCAATACTACTATGAATAACACCAGTCGTACTTCCGCTATTCGGATGCAATATTTTCTCAGAATTCTGAGAGCCTGTTCAGATGGAAAGATGTGCATTGTTCATTTTTTAGAACTAGCTTTCTAATGCTTAAAGGTATTTTTTGTTGAAATATATTGACTTTGAAGTTTCCTTGTATTCTCATGTTGGGAAATAATATATTTTTTTTAATTTTCTCTTTCTGATTTTCTTAGTCTGAAATGAGCAAGTGACTTCTGATTCTGTGCCTATAATTTTTTTTTTCAAATGGTTATAAAAAATTATGAACCTAGTTTAGGTAGTGGAAAGCGTAAATGTTTGTGCTATTATGTCTTCTCATTTGCAAAACCAAGAGCTTTCCTGCATAAATCGATCACCATTGCTATTTATTTATGTGAGAAGGCTAACCGGTTCTTATGGTATATGCTCTATCGGAAGGAAAAATCCTTATATGTTTGTGCTAATTCCTGGCAAAATTTCCGATATTCCTTATTTTCTCATCTCATTGTTGATGATTTTGTTGAAAAAGACTTTACTCTCCTTTGCAGCTCTTATTACTGAAATGTTTGAACACAAATATGTGAACATTGCTTTAGAACTAATTCCCTGCAAAAGAATTTGTCTAAGCTATAGTTCATGTATTTTTGTTTTATTTTGTGTATGAATTGTCATGGCTTGTACAATTAGAGAAAGACATTGATTTTATTATCTTGCTTTCTGTATTTTCTTATAAAGCATCAATTTTTTCATTAAAAATTTGTGCATTGTATTTTATTTCTGGCATTTTATTAAACTTCTATTTTAAATAAGGGCGTGTATGATCCGATAAGCCTGCATTAATTTTTTTTTTCTGGAGCTGTGCTAAATGGTTATGTTACGCCAGTCTTAGAAATTTTGTGTATCATTTGAAGTTAAAAAAAAAAAGAAAAAAAATTTACATCTTGCTAAAAGTAAGCTGCTAACACATTTATCATGTGGATGAATGTGTTAATTCATAAATTTGAACTATGTGCCACATTTCTAATGGACGCATTATCAGTGGCTTATTCATTTTTGGTTTTATTTTTATTGGCATTCACATACATAGTACACAATTCTTATGTATTTACATATTTAACACCTAAACATTCATATTTATATGCATACCACTAAAATATTTAACATAACATCAAAAATATCAGCGACACTACCTTTTTTAAGAGTAAAATATACATTTTTATGCCTAGTTTATGACACTAAGGTGTTATAATTGTAAATATTAAACTTTAGGTGTTGGATATGAAAATACACCAGAATTGTGTGGTATGTGAATAAATTTCCCTTATTTTTAATGTTGAATGCTTTATTTATGGCTTATTGTCTCTAATGTTAAATAGCTTATTTTCAGAGTTCCTAATGCTAAGGTTGGCAGAGAATCAACGGAAATTGAGATATTTGGCATGCAAGGAATACCTTCGGACATTTTAGCTGCGCACTATGGAGAAGGTAACATTCTTCTAGCATCTTTATTCTCTTTTATGAGGCACCAATCATAAATTGAGCCAGGATCTTAACCACAATTATATTTCTTTAGACTTATGATTTACTTTTTAACTTAAATATTGTGTTTGGGGTTCTTTTTGTTTTCCTATCCATCAACAATCAATATTTTTAGTGTAATTGCTTTTTTGTCATTTCAAGGTGATTATTTTGTTTATTTATTTTTTACTTTTGTGTTCTGTGTTCGAGGTAAATACTAAATGTACCCTCACATCGCACTGTTTTAGATTGGACTACTGGAGTAGAAGTGACTCCTGTTGTCTCTTTGATATTAACTCAATTCCTTTTCAAATGCAAAAATATCTGTTTATTTCATATATTTAACGTAGGTTTTAAATAATTTTTTATTAAAAGGCTACTTTTTTTTCCCTTGAATTTAACCTTAATTCTTAACAAAAATTTGACATTTTGATGATTCCAGAAAGCCTCGACTTTTTTTTTTGTCATTATTTTTAACAAAGGTAGTTTAAAGGATGAAACTGATGTTATATTTAGCTTGACGATTTGTTGGCACTTTGCAGGATACAGTAGATTTTAGCATTTACATAATATATTAATTGCCAACTATTTACTAACATATTTATTTTGTTGTTAAACTTTGTATAGTTTTTTCTAAGCACGATTAAATATTTTCTTTCATTAAGTAGCTTTGTGTTGTTTGGTAACATCACAGTTAATATATGCATTCCTTTATTGCATATTTTATCACATCTAGATTGAGTCTATCTTGGTTTTATGACTTTGTTAGTCCTGCGTGTTTACTTTATTCATATTTATTTTTTATTTGAAATGGATGTTGATGTTAATATGCTTATGAGGTTCACATATTTGTCCTGCTATTTTTTTTCTTTCTTTTTTTTTATCTCCTCTCTAATTTTTTTTTTAATGCTGGTTTATTTTTGACAATCCTTTCTGGCATGGCTATGTTTTAGCTGTTGCAGATTTTGTGAGGCATTGTTAGAAGTTGCCCATAATTTTTATTTTTGTGCGATAATTGAAAAAACTGTATCATGCAGAGGAAGATCCCTCATTGAAGGTGCCAAAAATTGAAGTTTCCTCTACAGGGCTCTTGACTGGTGTCGTGCCAAGAGCTGTAGGTGTTGGATTCCCTCCAACTTATGGTGTTGTACCACCAGTGTATGCCATCTTAAGCTTTTTTTTTATTCCGAACTATTTCGATTATCTATGCTTATATGATTTTATCTCTCCAGTTTTTTTTCATAATTACATATTTGCTTAAAAGGTCATTTTAATAACTAATTTCCTTAATGACAAAATCATTAGTGAAAGGGTGGTAGATTGCTCTATCTTCAGTTGCCTTTACCTTATTTATTTCTAGGGGCATTTACATACATACCACACAATTCTTATGAATTTACATATCTAACAGCTAAACATTTATATTTACATGCATACCATTCAAATCTTTAACATCACATCAACATTATCACCATCACTATCTTTTTAACATTGAAATACACCTTTTCATGCATAGGTGTATGACAAAAGAGTCTTGTAAATGTAAATATCAAACTTTGGCTGTTTGATATGTAAATAGATAGGAATTGTGTGGTAGGTTTTTAAATCTCTCTTATTTCTATTTTATATAACCTTTTACTTCTCTTGCATTTTATATCTTTATTTCATTTAGCAGTTATAATGCGGCAGCACTGCCGTTGCAGCCTCCAAGTTGGCCTGTGCAACCTCTGCTGCAAGCTTGGTTTCCACCAAACCCAGTGGCATTGGTAACCCCTCCGCCTTCAGGTCTGGCACAGCAGCCTCTGTTTCCCGTCCAGAATGTGTCGGCTCCTTTGACGACTCCTGCAACTGTGCTTCAACAATCCTTTCAAGTTGCGCCGCCTGGCCTTCCTTCACCAACACCAACACCAACACCATTACCCCAACCACTCTTCCCAATCAATAACATAAGTATCACTCCTACTCAAAATTTACCATACCTGCCAAATACATGCTCATTAGTTATTTTATCAAACTCTTTTATGATATTTTTAGGTGCGACTGATGTCAATTCCAGTTCTAGTATTGTTACAACAACTGGCTATAGTACATCAAGCAACCAAGGTTAGATATTTCTTTCCTGAAGTAGTCTTACTGTTTTCTTACTCATTTGGATCTCTTTATGCATTTCTTCCCTTTTTCTTTTTTTTTCTTCTTAAGTTTGCTGGCGGTGATATTTTTTTGTTTGTAGAATTTTTCATTGCGAACTATCATTGATGGGATGGCAGTTGGTTTTCTTACTTTTAATTGTTGATCACTTGTCTTAGTAGTTTAGTACCTAATAGACATATAGGTCTTTGTTATGCTTTGATGATAAAAAAGTGACTATATTCTTACTTTGTCATTATTAATCCGTGTAAAAGTGAAAAATGGATTTTTTTTAAATATTTTTAATGCATATAGGTGACTGTTCTATTCGTGAAACTTCAAACTGATGTTAGTCGTTGTGGGATAGATAACTAAGCTAGAAAGGCACCTATTGGAACATTTCCTACTATATTGTTTTACTTTTTATTGCTATTGAAACATCAGCAAAAATGAGTACTATCTATGCTAAATAAGAATTGATGAATCATATAAGAAAAGAACAAAGCAGTGTTTTTAACATTGCTGAACAATTTTCTTCTCAGCAAGTAATTGTGAGAAATGGATAATGAACAATGTTCATAAATGCACAAAATAAGGATTATTCTGAACTTCTTTTGTCTTGCATTGTTAATTCCTTTTCATGTTTTGGGATTTTTTAGGCATTTTGATTTATTGACATGGCTATATTTGTCCTTTGAATATCTCTCCTTTTTGATGTGTACGAGGGTTAGGATTTTGTTAGGGGTTATTAATGAAGAAATGAAGATAAAACCTTAAATTAGCTCAATCAACATTGAACGAAATTAACATAAACCAATTAAGTTGTTAATCCACTAATTAACTCCTAAAATTGCTTAATTAACTCATTAATAAATTAATGGAATTATAAAAATTACTTATATTCAACCAATTAATAAAATACTTAGTTAAACTAATAATCATCTAATTAAATTATTAATTATTTAAATGGAACCTAAATGAATTTAATTAACTCATAATTACTTAATATAAATCTACTTAATTAACTTAATAATCAAGAAATTAAACCCATAATAATTTAAATAAAAAATTAATTATTTAATTAAGTTAATAATTATAAAATTAAAACATTAAATTATTTAAACATATCATTAAATATATAAATAATTAAATAAAATATTAAACAACTTAATTAAAACACTAAATAATGAATTAATTAAATATTTAATTATATTAATTGAATTTTTGATTAATCCATAAAATTTTAATAAACTTATAAAAATTTTAAATTAACTAAAACTTCAATTTAACAAAACCATAACTTAATAGAATATTTAATTAGTTAATAAATTTCAATAATTCACCCAAAAAAAAATTATGGATTTTGAGACATTTACCTAGTTAGAGCCGGTGATATTTTTTGTGTGATAAGAAAGAGTCGGATGATTTTAATATAAAAGGTGAAATTTAGGTGACTTATATATAAATGCCTTAACTTAATAGAATAATTAATTAGTTAATAAATTTCAATAATTCACCAAAAAAATCATTAATATGCTATATATATATATATATATATATATAGCATATTTTTATTGATTTGTTTTTGATGAGTTTTTATACCTTGGATTTTGAGACATTTACCTAGTTAGAGCTGGTGATATTTTTTGTGTGATAAGAAAGAGTCGGATGATTTTAATATAAAAGGTGAAATTTATGCGACTTATATATAAATGCCAATTATGTTCAACTAATTTTTTAAAATGTATAGTTTTTTTTAAAAAAATAAAAAATACTCAACTAAACATGTTTTATAGTTTTTTGTTTCTAAAAACATATGAATCATAACAATATCAAATGTGTTTTTAGAAAACAGAAAATAGAAAACAAAACAGATTGAAAATAGAAACAAAAATATAAAATAGAAATTGATCCCAAATAGGGCTCTAGTTTGTCTTGTGGTTTTTAATTTCTTTTTAATGTTTTGTGATGCTTTAGACATTATTTTTCTTTTGGAATCTTTCCTTCTATATACAACTCGATATAAGCAATGTTATCAAAGCACAAAGCACAAAGCACAATGCTTTATTTTTTCTTCAGAGCATAAAACGCAGATCGAAGCTGCACGTTTATGAACCAAAATACTAATCTGTTGTATAAAACTATTAATATATAAATACATTCATTAATTATAAAATATAAAGTATTTATTATATGACTTGAAAGTTAATATAAAATAGAAAAGAATGTCGTACAATATTCTAACTTTTTTTCAAAGATCGAGGGAAAATCATTAAAAATGTAAAAAAATTTTCTAACAGTTTGTTGTATTAAATAAAAATCGAGAAATTGCATGACAAATCTTATGACTCAAAATAAATCTAAAATTTAAAGCATGATATACTAATAAAGTCTGAAGTTTCATTTAAAAAGTTAAAAAAGTAATTTTGTACTTTGAACATCATCTACGCAATGGAGAAAAAAGATTCATGTAGCCGACCCCACGTAGTGGGATTAAGGTTTTGTTGTTGTTGTTGTTGTTGTTGTAGTCTTCATCATCTTTTCCATTCACATAATTCATTTCTCCTTTAGCGCTCTGAAGTGCGCTTCGCTTGCAAATAGCACGTGAACAAAGCAAAGTTGATGTCACACATGCTTTTAAAAACATTGGATATAACTATGAATATATTTTCAATTATAATTTTTTTTTATGCCTTAGAAATCTGTGCTTTGCTTTTGAAATATTTCTTTTTATATACATTCTTGATATAACTATGAATATATCTTCTATTATTGACCAATGTTTGAAACCTATACATGTTGAGAGCACATAAAGTGAAACTTAAGAGGAGCACGTTTAATTTATATGTAATTTAGTTTTCAACGTCATAAATAATTTTATTTTTTTGAGATCAAAGCTTCCAATTCTTGAAGAATGCATGGTGTTTTCGTGTACAATTTTCCTTTCTATAAATGCTTACTACATTTTCCTTCAGGTGGTTTTCCTTTCTAGTTCAGGATCTATAAGTTGGACCATCGAGGCTCCTAAAAATCATTTTGTCACAACTATTAAAATAAAACTTTATAATTTCTTGCATGCACTAGTTAGACGTATTTACGTTTTTCACGAGTATTGATTGCTACCTAGGCGAGGCTTCTTATTCTAGCTTGAGGCTTCTTTTGTTCTTTTGGATGATTCTTTATCCTTGTTTTTTCTTGTTGTTTATTTAATAGTTGGTTTGGAGGCATGATTAAAATTTTATATACATAACTTTTTTTATAGGAAAATTTATGGCCATGTTTATAGCTGATTTATATTAAATCTAATGTGAAAACTTTAGTACCTTTAGAAAAAAAAACTCTTTGAAAAGTTTCAATACGAAATAATATATTTTGGTCCACAGGAGTGTTATTTGGCTACTCGTTTGTTGTACTTATGAAATTTATAGCTTTTACTAATGGATTATATGCTACATGACAAGTTTAAAGCAATTAGTATATAGCCAAATTCTTAACATTATTCATGATATTGAGGATTTTCATGGTTTTGCCTCTTTTTACTGATGATTCATCGAAGGAATTAGTAGCCTTGTCTTGGTACTAATTACTAATTATTTTAAAAGATAGAATTAAAATAGAAGAAATATATTGAACAAGCCTTTAGTAACATTAAAGAGAGACAAATGTATTGAATCATGATTTGTTCATAGGCTATGTTAGAACTTAATAACTCAAAGAAAAACGAGAAAGAAAAGATGAAAACGAAGAAGAAAGATTCACTATATTGGCTCAAGAATATATTATGTAGAAGAAAATTTTGAAACTTTTGGCTCTCCTTGTGATCCTTTTTTTATAGATATGGATTTAGAATCTTGAGTGCTAAAGGAAAAGTTACAGTATGAACTATACATATAATGAATATAGAAAAATATAAAAACAAAATATGTTTAGCCTTAACACAAACTCGGACTTGGAACAGTAGGGGTGCTGCTTGGTCTCATAGGAGTATACATCTGGTGTCATTGCAGATATAGGCTACTCCCTTGGTAGATATGCTCTAGTAAGTTTATTGATGGCATAGGGCAAGTTTTACTTGAGCTTAGTGATATTTTTCCCATTTAGTTGGCATGCAAGTCTAGCTAGTCTCTGGTGTTAGATACATTGAAGGTTAGGCGAGTCTCTCTCAGACCCCACTGGAGAGATTGCTAATGAATCATATTTGACGAGTTCCTCCTACATCCATCTTAGTGAATCCTTACTAGTCCTCGGTTGGCAAGTTGCAAGTATCTCGCGTAATACCCCATTTGGGCGAGTCTGCTTCTTTGTGTGTACATAATGCACATATACTAAGTTTATTTACTTGTAATAAATTTTTTGAGGTTTCATGTGATACATTTGGTGTTAGGATGGAAATTCAATTGTTATTTCAGTAGAGTTACATGACGCAAAATTGAAATACTCCATACTCTAATTATGGCAAGGATTTTTGTTTCATAGTTGTATAATAGTTTTGATACCATAAGCATTATTTGCTATTGAGCTAATTTTATATTTAGAACATTAGAATTTAAATATTAAACTCCCAAAGGAAATTAGTTCATAAACATGCCAAATGGGGACATAAGCATGCCAGATGGGTTAAATTCTACCTTTGGTCACAACATTAGTGTGGAACTGAAATAAACTCGTTGATACTTTAATATTGTAGTTGTCCTCTCTAAACAACATGCTAGTTATGGTGACCGGCTTTGACCACATTAAATATAATTATACCAATTGTTAAAGCTTATGTGAGATATGTTTTATTTGAATAGTACCTTAGGCATAATATGAATTTTATGATTAAAGATGCCTTTTTTTTAGGGCACTCTACTTTGCATCCCTTATTCATTTTGTGAGATTTCTTTCTCTTGGAATTTTATGCTGGGGGGCTATAAGGTCGAGACAATATGCTATTGGCCTAGTTTAAAATTTGACATTGCATGCATAAGGCCTCATTGCAAAATATGTCAGATAAAAAGTGGAGAAAAAAATAAAAAAAAAACTTAGTATTGGTTTGTATACAATATTGCCTATTTCATGTGATGCCGACCATGCATGTGAAAGGTGCAAAATGGTGCACATCATTTCGTTTGGCTTGGCGTGGCACGCCTCGATGTCATTTGCATGGAGTAGTGCGACACACCAAAATGGCATGCACTATGTGCACCAGGCATGGCAATGCCAGGTGACGCGCTTTGGGTTGATTTTTAAGATTTAATATTAAAAAGTAAAGAGGGATTTATTCATATACGATGTAATTCTTATGTATTGACATTTGACATACCTAACACCTAAACTGTAATATTTACTTGTATGACACGTTTCAACATCATATAAAAAAGTGAAATAGGCCTTTCATTCATATGCTTTAATGTCCTTCGCAGATCATTCTTCTGTTATATATATATATATATATATATATACCATAAATCTATCCAAATTGGAACCAAGAGATGCCTTCTTGTGATCCAAAGACGAGCTATTCTGTTGTTCACACTCTTGTGAGCTTCGTTTGTGCAATGAAGATGGTGGTGATATTATGCTTCATGAGATAATAATGATGTTGATAAAGGAGCTAATATATTTTTTTTCTTATGTTGATGGTGATTTTTTGGATGACTAATTTGAAATATTATGAAAACATTGAACTTGCCAAAAAAAAAAAAAAAGAAGTAATTGAGGTGTTGAGCACTTGAATTTAACTATTATTTTTATTGTTTTTATTATTAAGGTATTTTATTTTTCAATTTAATAGCCTATATATATATATATATATATATATATATTTGCTAATAGTTTTTATAATATTTTTCGTCTAACTAAGATGGCATGCACCTTGCCATGCATTAGGCACTATGCTTGACAGAGATCTTTGCATTATGTTGCACCATTAGCCATTGACAAGTACGAGTTTGACTGGATGTAGGCATTGACTTTTCTCTAAGATTGCTACGAATGCTACAAACACATGATTTTAATTTTGCAGCGGTTAATTACTTGTAAATTATAGCTCTTTTCATTCCATGTTTAAAAATGTTACTTTTAAAATTTTACATTTAAGGTGGTTAAATTGCACATATTACTTATGATAATTCTATTTAATAGATTTGTAAGGTTCATGAGTTACTTTTTGAAATTATTTGCTTGAATCTAAGAGCCCAATTAAAATTTTTATAAGCTTATAAGCCATTAACTAATTATCAAATTAATGTAGTTAATAGATATTTGGATGATCTGTTATGTTATCTTATTAAAGAACATACATTTGGTTGATATGATATTCACTATTTTTGTATGTTGATAGGAATATGGGCATTGAAAATGTCACATTATATGAACTTAGAAAACTGATAGATGTTGTTGAACTTTCTATTGCATGACTATTTGCATGCGATCTGCATGAATATATTCATAGAAAACAAACATTAATTGTGAAAATTACAAGTCTATTGTTGATGTAAACTTGCGATGTGAAATTCAAATTTGCTAATAAGGTAATGATGCGTCTAAATTCTGATGGAGGCCTTCAAAATTAGTTGTAGCAAATGTGGAATCATAATGTTTTATGGTACATCAGGACTAATGCTTATAAACTAGAAACCTGAAGCTTTATTTTTATCATTTATAAATCTTCGTTGTTATTGATTTTACTTTATTTATTAAGCTTAATTCTATTACTGTGGGTTATTTCTTTCCCCTCCTTACAACTTCAACTTGTTCTTGAAGCTATTATGAATATTGGGATTGTTTCCACTATTGATGGTGGATAATAATGGTATCTAATTACATTGGCGTAAGATACTCACTCATGATAAATTGTGTATTTCTCTGCTTGAATTACATCACTACTTATTAAATACCAAATTTTTTATTCGTTAGAATTGAATTTTTTTTTTTCAAATGAGGTAAATTTATAAAATTTTGAAAGTTTGCTCATCAAAGCCACAAGTGAACCTTAAAAGGCGCATATTTAATTTTAAAGTATATTTCCTTGGCATTGTATTTTCCTTTTAGTTTATGTTAATCATGTTATGATGTTAATTCTATTTAGAATGAGTTGTGTTCTCTAATTTTTTTTTTTGATTTGTTCACTATTGTTGGGCTTGATTCAATTAAAATTACAAATAATCTGCTGTCAGCTTTCAAGGCTTCCTATTCTTTAGAATTAAAGCATTTCTCCATGTATACTTTTCGTTCTTGCAAATTGTTTCTATATTTTCATACATGCAGTTTCGTTCTTTTTCCTTTCATTTTTACCACAGCTAATATTTTACCACCTTGAAGTTGGTTTTCTTTGATTTCTATTTCTGCAAGTTGTGTTATAGTTTTGGACCAAATAGAATTTTCATAACAGTAATGCTATAGGCTTGGGATTCCAACCTATGTTTCCTAAACCATCTACTTCATGCTTACATCTCCCGCCAACTGCGACAATCCTGAACCGACCTTTTTGCTAGTGATAGTTGTAGCATAGCTTTTTTGCCCTCAGTTTACCTTTAATGGATGAAATCACATGAAATTAACATACCTAAAGCTTTCTATTATTTGTGCTGGGATAATTTCAAGCTTTTATTTGGGGACCCCTTGGGCTAATATAGTAGGGCCTCAGAGGCATGTAAAAATGTCATGCAATGAGTTTCAAAATAAAATCTCAATTTTCCACCATTTTTGTCTATATTGGTGAAATATATGTTCTTAAAGCCTTTTGCAGGTTTTTATGATTTCTTTCGAGGTTGAGTCACCTTGTTTCAGAGTAAGGCTTAGGCTTTCCTTTGATTGGTTTTTATTCTTGTGCTCTCTTATGTGATTGAAATTTTGTCCAGTGATACATATTAGATTCTTTTTTTGTACTTTATCTTTGAAAACAGTCAGTATACATCATTTATTTTCTAGGGAAATTTGATAACTTTTAATATATTATTTGGAATCTAATGAAGTGTTTTTGTTGCTATTCCTTAATATAAATTGTTATTAGCCTATATTTCATTGTTCGTCTCATCCTATATTTGCATAAAACAATTTAAAATAAATTTTAGGCTAAGTCCTATATTAAACTTATGTTAAAATTCACTAAATGAATCAAGTGTGAATTTTTAATTTGAGGATGTATTTAATAACATGGTGATACTGCCTAACCAATTTGTGGTGAGATGGTTAGGGTTTGCTATGATGTCACTAGTCAGTAGAACATACTTTGTAATTGTCATGCCACTACAAGGATTGAATAGGTTTAAAATTATGAGAGATTTGCTATGTGAAATTTGAATGCTTGATTGAAAAGACAAATTAATGGGCATCATGAATAAGGGGTATAAACGAGCCTAGCTTGAGCAAGCCCAAGTCTTGTTCATGTTCGGATTGCTCAATTTTTTTTTTTTATTTGTGTAGGCACATGTTCAATATGACTCGTAAATAGCCTGTTCGTGTTCGACTTGAATTTAAATTTTAAAAAAATAATTATTTTTACTGAACAAAAACCGGTTCAAATGCTTCTTATGCATGGTATAAATTTTCTTTGGCATTGAAAAAACCTAATATATGCTTATAGAAAGCTTTTCTCACAACAAAGTTTTTGTTATTCCCGATATGGGACTAAACATTACTTGAGAGGTTGAGATTATGGAATGCGACATGCAGGATCCCCATTGTTCCACACTCCATGCACATCTTTGACCTACCTGCATTTACAAAATCCAAATAATTGCTTGAGGTTGCCAGCCTCAAAGAGCTGTTTTCGGGACAAATACATACCACCCAAATTCTATGTATTTACATATCTAACACCTAACTTATATATTATATAATTTATCACATAAATAAATTTTAAAAATAATAAAATTTATCCTTTTTTAAATACATATGAAAATTAATATAAAATGAATGTAAATAAATAATATTATTTAATTATTTAATTATTTCGAGCCAAAACGAGCGAAACACGAATGAGCAAACCATTGTCAGTGCTTGGTTCGTTTATAAATCGAGCTCACAAGAAATTGTTAAGTGTTCGGATCGCTTGCTTAACGGATGAATCAAACATTAGCTATTTGACAAGCCGAACACGAGTTGTTCATGAATGACGAGTTTTTTGACAACCCTAATCATGATTAGAAAAAGTGTTAATGCCTTTTTTTTTGCTATTTTAGAATCTAAATTGCAAGGTGAGAAATTTAGGGTCATTGTGGAAAATTAGAAGTTTATTTTATGTTGGGAGGTTTAATAATATGAATTGGCAAGGATAATAATCAATGAAAAGTTTAAAGTTAAAATTACTAAGGTGAAGAAAATTAGTAATTGGATAATTGTTACTAAGTTAATTATCAGTGATGTCATTACATCTTTGATTAAAAAAGTGTTAATGTCATCTTTTTTTTTTTTTTTTTTTTTTTTTTTTTCTATGCTAGAATCTAAATTGCAAGGTGAGAAATCTAGGATCCTTGGGGAAGAATAGAAGCTATTTTATGTTGGGAGGTTTGATAATATGAATTGGCAAGGATGATAATCAGTGAAGCGTTTAAAGTTAAAATTACTAAGTTGATGAAAATTACTAATTGGATAATTGTTACTAAGTTAACTATCAGTGATGACATTACATCTTTTAATGTTATACCTCTCAAGTTAGATGATGAGATAATTTAAAAAGCTAATTTTCAAAATTGATGAATGAATTATTAACATGTATACCCAATGAGTTGACGTATTTTTAAAGGTGATGTGAGTGGACATCCATATTCTAGTAATACATTCTATAAGAGAATTTATGGTTCGTTTAGAATAAGAGAGAAATATCATGAGGGAAGCTATATTTGATTTCGCAGTAGCATATGATATTGCAATAATAAGTATATTTTAAGAAATTGTTGTTAAACTTGGCTATTTTTATAAGTGATTAGGAAGAAAAGTTAAAATATTGATTCTAGGAGAGAATTTGGCAATTGGATATAAAGTATTATTTATGGATGTTTAGTTCAAATTTGTAAAGAAAATAATTAAAATTGCACTCATATAAGAGAAGATGGGGCGTGGAAGTTGAAAAGATTTTGATCTTTGGAGACTAGTTAAAAGAAACAAAAGAAAAAATTCTTTTCCTTCAAGGAATAGAGATATTTTTTTGGACAAATTTATTGTCTTATTTTAACTCATATAATACCAAAATAGATATCCTTTTGGAAGGATGAATATATTCATTCACATATTTTTTCTTATTATACACTCATACAATACCAAACCAGCAAATCAAGCTCAATACCTTAAAAATCACCATACATATTATCATGATACCAAAATTTGTGAAAATTCCATGGTTTGAGTATGCATCAATCATACAAATGGTTACATCATAACAATTTATATAGTTGATGAGATTGCTGTCAAGAACAACATTTTATTTTCCCTCAACTTTTTTATCATACCAAATTTAATCACTAATTCAAGGCCATTTACTTTAAACTTCACAAAGTTAGTAAGGTGTTAATTTTCGTGAGATATTTCATGATGATTTGATCTTGCATCAAGCATACAAAGTAACACCCTAACAATAAGTTAGATAATGAGATAGAATATTCATTGTTTTATTTTTGTAGAATTTGTCAAATGTAATGGAATTTTTTTAGCATGTATAAAAGACATCTAGAGTAATTTTAATAGACTTAATTTTAAGAACATTGCATTGAATTAGTAGTTTGCTGATAGATCAACATCAATAAATTTGATCTTACATTTGAATATATATACATATATATATATGGGTATATTAAGAGTAGAAAGTGGACAGCTTGCTAGATCATCAAGCATTTTGCTTTCTCTCTTTGCTACCATGCTCTATTATTAATCAACCTCGACTTTGGATGCTTTTTTGATAGCCATATCAGATCTTTAGTTTAAATCATTTATAAAATTACTTATTTAGCATGATGTGCCATTATTCTTAATTAGAAATGGTCAAATATTACTCAATTTTTTCCTTAAATTGCTTTTTGAGGTCTCCATTAAGGAAATAGCTAATTCCGATTGTATTGTCCGGATTGACAAAAGAGGCATTTATTTGAAAATATTATAGAAACATTGAAGCGGCACACGTAGGTAAATGTCCATTAGGAAAACAAAGGCTATGGACATTGAAACTATTGTAGATCTAAGAGCAATGTTAATGTTCCGCCATGCTTGCAAATTTACGGGTCATTGTGGCTCTTTTTAGCATTGTTATCAAAGCACAAAGTATCTTTAATTTTTCTTCAGAGCACAAAGTGTAGAACAAAGCCGTGCTTTTATTAATCAAAGTGGTAATAGGCTATATAAAATAATTAATATATAAATGCATTGATTAATAATTATAAAATGACTTAAAAGTTAATATAAAATAGAAAAAAATGTGGTATAATACCTAACTTGAAAGTAATCATTGAGTAAATCTGGAAATTAAAATTTTGAACAATTTTTAATAGTTTGTTTGTTGTAATAATTAAGAACATAATAATTGCAAAAGAAACCCTGCAAATTAACTTCAGTGTTTCGAAGTACGCTTCAACAAAGTGAAGCTGGTGTCATACGCTTTACGTCATTTTGCTCGTGAAGCATGCTTTTAAAAACATCGCTTTTTGGATGGTTATCCCTGCCAAATACCTTTTACGTTTTGAAAATTCTAGGTGATGCGGCAGAGTATCCAGACTACCTCTTGATTGAAGAAAAAATTTGAACATATTGTCATTCTATCTTTTTTAAGGATAATATTCTCTGTCGAAGCATCCATATAGTTCATTGTTAGTTTGTAATTGGCTATTGTTTGTTCACTGCCATAAGCAAATTGCGGAGGTGTTTCAAAGTTGTCTATGTGGGTATATCTGAAAATGTTAACATGCAGCTAATGTAGCATGAATACAAAAGCAAGTTCATATGAACTTTGCATCTGTGTTTTACCTGTTGTTTTATGAATTATTTTAAATGAGGTCTCATAATTTGCATACTCCATTCTTTATCCATCTATTATATCAAACGTTATATTTGATATTTACCTGTTTTTATAATGTGAATTGTAGAATGTGCCTTTTTAGTGTTTGGATAGCAAGTTTTCTATTGTGATTTGGTGATATTGTAAATTCAATTTTGCATGAAAGAGATTGTTTTCGGTTCATTTACAATCTTGTTTGTTGTTTATTGTCGACATATGCGTTCTGTTCCTTCTTTAGGCGGTGGGGCTTCTTATGTCAGCTCTCATATGTATGCATCTGGTCCAAATACAAGCAGTCCCGCCATTGGTCCTCCACCCGTGATTTCCAACGAAGCTCCTGGCCCTCAGCCAGCTATCAATGAGGTCTACTTGGTTTGGGATGATGAGGCTATGTCCATGGTTAGTTTTGCAGCACAGACACATTATTTCCCTGGAATACTTAAATACATACCACTCAATTCTTATTTATTTACAGACCTAACACCTTAACACCTAAACTTGATTTTTTTTTTTTACATACATACCACTTAATTCTTATTTATTTACATATCTAACACCTACCCTTCATTTTTTACATACATTCGACATTTATATGCATGAAAAGGTGTATTATACTTTTAAAATGGTGGTGTTTTTCATGTGATAAGAAATATTTGGTTTGGCATAATGTAAAAAGTGATGCTTAGATTCCACTTGCCCAATTTCGTTTGTTCGGCTTCCCATTTTCTCGTTTCATAACATGCTTCTGTTATGTAGGAGGAAAGAAGAATGTCAGTGGGGAAGTATCAGGTTCACGATGAAACTAGCCAGGTAAGTTTTTACTGCACTCTCTTTTTGATTAAAATCGATTTGCTTGTTGGTCAGCAGATCCAAATGATGGATTGGAAAAACAAAGCCATCTCCAGGTTTTTTCTTACAAGTTTTTCAACTATATGCATATATATTGATGAAATCATACTTGATGGGATAGTGAAAACTAAATCAGTTATAACAAATATTAGTCTTAGAAGATTTCATCAGCATCCTCTATTTTCTCAGCATTAAACTAATTAATTATTCGCTACCATTTTGCAATTTTTTTTAACTCCACAAATCTAACGTGCCTCTGCCGCATTTCACTCGAGGACTCTCATTTCTCCATCCAAAAATGTGTATGTAATTTGTTTATATTTTAATTTTATTGCTTTTTAACAAGCAAAGGGGATCTGGTTGGAAGAATTTTTTTTTTTAATTTTTGTCAGGCTTTTGCCAACCCTTAGGTCTCTTTTCTTTGTTATCTGTTTTTGATCAGTGTGCGACCAGACTTTTCACAGGTCAGCTTTCATTCATTCAGCCAGTTATCTAGTTTTTGCTATATCCCCTTCTTAAATTGATGAATAATACTTCATAAGTTTAAATTTACTGAACCAAATTCTGGTTTCAGTTCATCTCTGATCCCCACCTTGATCTCATATTTCTCCAGATGAACTCAGTTAATGCAGCCATAGATAGGAGGATTTCTGAAAGCAGGCTTGCAGGCCGAATGCCATTCTAGTTTTTCTTCAGAGTTAAATCTTCTTCAAAGTTTACGTTTCTGATGGTTCAATTCAATTCTCTTTTTTGGCCGAGGAATTTGGTGACTGAGAAATCAGGTGCTACTTTTTTTTTTCCCCTTAAGAGGCTCATTTAATTTCTAATGATATTCATGCTGATGAATTGTGTGAATGAAAATCTTTTGTTTAGCTTCAATAGCACTTTGCCTGAATTGAGGAGTTATTTGAGATGTGGATAGTTTTGTGTTAATAGATTTTGTTAAATTTGAATCAGGCGGTGAATGGCTTGATTGATGGTTTAGGATTGTAATATTCTTCATTGTAAAGCACCAATTGTTATTTTCATGGGATCAAATTAATGAATTATTAGTTTTTTATAAAATTGAAATTGTTTTCTTGGTTCTTATTTCTGTTCAGATTTTGGGTGTATTTGTGAGGGGGAGGGCCTTTTAGCTGCTTTCTGTTTTGAAAAGCAGTTTTGGGTGCTTTTTGTGAAATCCCGTTACCAAAACGGTGAAGCTGTGAACGGCGGTGCCGGGATCGGTTACGGAACACATCGTGGCCTGGATGTGAAATGACTTTTGCCCCTTGTTTTTTTCCAAAAATATCTTATATTATTCACAATATTACACCTGTGTTACTTCCTTTTTCCCCCATCTTCTTTGCAGGCATCCAAGATTAGGGCATGGCTCTTGGTGGTGTTAGCTCCCCCCCTTGTCTTCAATGTGGCCTCTCTGTATATATCTTGAATGATACTCTTTGATTTAGGGTTACAAAGGTTTTTTATGTGGTTGTAGTTTTGGCTCCTCATTTTTCTTCCCTCTTGTCGGATTTCTACTTTCCGATCTGCTCGTATATTCTTTAATCCTTAAGTTTGATTGTTGGTTTTTTGGCTTCTCTCCAAACTTCGAATTTGCAGATTTGTTGTGGGTGTAGTTGTGGTTGTGGTTTTACATTTCTATCCCCGCGGGTGTGGTTTGGTGGTTTCTGTTGGCTGTTAGATGTGTGGGTGTGTGGTTTTGAAATGTTGCCTGTAGGATGTATGGTTTGTTGGTGTTTGATGGTTGTGGTTTAGTTTATATAGGTTGCGGCTTGAGTTATTTTGTTGTGTTATATGGGATGTGGCTGTAATTGGGGTTGGTTGTGGTTTTACATTAATGACTGCTGGTTGCGGGCGTGGTTTGGTAGTTTCTTTTGCCTGTTGGTGGTGGGTGTGGGTGTGGTTTGCAATGTTGGTTGTTAGCTGTGGGCGTGGTTTGTTGGTCTTTGATGGCTGTGTTTGGTGTTATATGAGTTTTAGTTTGAGTTGTTTGGTTGAGTTATTTGGGAAGTGGCTGTGATTTGGGTTGTGGTTATGAATTGACAGGTGTTGGGTATGGGTATAGTCTGGTGGTCTCTGTTGGTTGTGGGTGTGGTTTGGCGGCTGTGGGTCTGGTTTGGTGTCCTTTGATGGTTGTGGTTTGGGATATATTGCTTGCGTTTTGGATTATTTGGTTGGTTTGCATGGGTTGTGGTTGTGCTTGTGGTTAGGGTTGATTGTGGCTTTGTATTGTTGGCTGTGGGTATGATTTGGTGGTTTGTGTTGGCTGTGGTTGGGATTATGTGGCCTGTGGTTTGGTTTATTTGGTTGGGTTATATGGGTTTTGACTGTTGTTTTGTGGTCTTTGTTGGTTGTGGTTTGGATGCGGTTGTGGTTGGGATTGCTTTGATTGTGGTTTGGTTAGATGTGGTTAGGATTATCTGGGTTGTGTTTTGGGTTATGCGGTATTTATTGGTTGTGATTGGGGTTGCTATGGTTGGGTTTATGCTAGCTGTGGTTGGGGTTACTCTTGGTTGTGGTTTGGTTGGTTGTGGTTAAGGTTATGTAGGTTGTGGTTGGGGTTGTTTTGATTTATGATTTTTGTTGGCTATAATGTTTTGCATACAAAAAGTCAACTTTATCATTCATATATGTATTGTGAGGTTGACAACATTAGTTTTCCTAATCTTATGTATAACAATGATGGAAAAAAAAAGAGTTGAATCGATCAACTTTGATTCATATAATTGTCCTCACTTATTTGCATTCACAGTTAACCACACATACTACCTAGTCTTAAAATACACGACACTGTTAACCACACATAATACTTGATCTGAAAGTACATATGAAATAGTTGACCCACAAGTACAATCTAGTCTTACAGTCTACATGTTATAATTAATCATATATACTATCTAGTCTTGAAGCTTGCAAGACATAGTTAACCGCATAAACTACATGATCTTAGAGCCCATATGATGCAGTTAACCACAGACAACATTTTAAACACACATGAAACTGTTAACCATAAATACTACCTACTCTTAAAGTTTGTATGATACAATTGATGATCTTAGATGGAATAGTCTGTTGATAAACTGATATTGCCGAGCTCTTATTCGATTTGTTGTCTTTTTTTAAAATTTTGTTTTGATTTTTTTAGCTAAATTTTTAGCTATAAGTTAAATTATATAATTTCCACCAAATTTTTTATCTTCATGATACATTGGATGGAGAAACAAAACTAATTTGATATATCAGTCATTTGGGAGAAGTTGAATATTATATTAATGTGACATGCTTGGAAAAGATCGAAATTGTCAATAGAATAACCACACACTTCAATAAAGAAGGCTGATAAAACATAACAAAAAATTTTCTTGAAAAAACAAAAGATTGTATATAAAAACTTAGTTGAAGAACAAATGAAATCAAGTGAAAAAAAGGAAAAATTATGGAACAAGTTAAAGAGGGGCGGCTAAATTAGGTTGAGACATTGTTAAGAAAATAGTGGATGCATCAGAAGAGTGGTGGAAAGAAAAAAAGTCAATAAGTAGAAAATATTATATGAATCATTTATATTCTTATGTTAATTGAATTATGATTTTATCAATTATAGGTCCGGCACAATGTAAAAAAAAAAAAAATTTCTTACATAAACTTCTGAGCGAAGAACTTGATTCTATGTTTCTCATTTCTCAAAATTTGGATAAGCTTGAATATACTCATTCAAATGAAGTTTAACAAGAAGCACCACAAGAGACAGAAGGTTAATCTAATCGTTTCAAAAGCTTTGCACCCTCCACCTAGAAGCATAAAAAGAAAATGCAGGTCGACACCCAACACTTATCTGGACAAATTTCATATTTCATTATTGACCTGCACCAATATAACATCGCGTGCTAGCATGACATTTCAAGGATACACTACTATGACAAGTCGTAAGGCTACTGGACTCCTCTCTCGAGATGTTTGATCATATGTCACTATGTTTATTTGCTATAAAACTTCTAGAGGATCGAACAGTCATGTTGACGATATCGAAACAAATAGTTATCTCCGATATTTTTTAAACAATAGGTTTAGTTAATTTATGTTTATTTTTTTAATTTCTAGGTTTGATTTGTGTAATAATTTAACCTTTTATGTCGAATAGTGTCATGTGTTGTGTTCATGTGACATTGAAGTATGTATGTATGTTTTTCACTAGTAATACTTTAATTTTTTAGCTTCTCACTTATAACACATCTTGTTATTTTTATATATTTTAACATAAAAAGTAGCTAGATGAACTCATCAAATGAAGAGGAAATTATAGAGATAGTGGAACGGAGAATAATTCTGACAATTACAATGTTTGATCAATGAGTACTATTAGACAAATTTGTGCTTGACATCGTGTCTTTCTCATATGTAGGCGACAAATGGATTGTTGAGCCGCTATCATCCCGATTTACACTCAGCAAAGTATTGGCAATCACTTTATATGTTGTCACTTAACGAGTCGATTCATACTGTTGAATAGTGATTCGAACACAGTAGAGACGTTTGTAGATATTTCAATATTTGAGTTAATTATTTGGTTAAAATGTAAAACAACATTGTCAAATAACATTTTCAAACTCATTTATATCATGTTTTTATGCATTTACCAAGAAAATTTGTAACGATGTGAAATGCATGACATTCTTCAAAGTATTGATTTATATATTTAATTTGTATGCATGCTTTACGAAAAAAAAAAAAAAAACTATTCTAATGAATATTTTAAATAATATTACATATGAGCAATTGATGACACAAATGTCAATGCATGCGTTGACAACAATGATAAGATTACATATATCAGACGTTGTGGATCTGCAACATAGAATATCTTTGCAGTTGGTGACTTCAATATGTGATTTACGGACAATCAAGTCTTCATGTACGATCAAGTCTTCGAGATAATTTTTTATTTATAACATCTCTTCTGACTTGTTCACTATCTAGAGCAAACTCATTATCATTAATATCAAAAAACCTGTAATCTTCACGTGTCATATTTTCGGGACAACATAAACTCTTTCCATATCCACTTTCTTTTTTTTTATGTGTATTCAGGATAAGGCGTACCACAATGATACAGAGCTCGTAATGTAATTACTACATTGAACTCATTTTTCCTGATAATGTAATATATTATGCTTTTAATTGACAAAGTAAACTACATATGCAATAGAACAATAACCAAAAAAAAGTATTAGGTTTCATAATCATATATAAAAAATCAAATGTAAGTAAAAATATGCATATCTAAACTTATAACCTTAAAATTAAAATATCAAAACATAAAAGAAAAAAATAGACATCAATCAATCCTCAATACATCTCAAATATTAAACATCAGCCTAAGACACTACAAAATATTAACTAAATATACTCTATGAATTCACTAGTGCATTTGTAATATCTTCTCTTAATTTGATTATCTTCTGAGCACCTTCCTCATCAGATGTCTTGAATTCATTCACACTAATGTCTTTCTCAAGCAATGATTGCCATGCTGAATGTTTCAATGTTTTTACACGTATGTATATTAGATTTTCATTCAAGAGCCTGAAATCAACATCGTCCCAAGATGGACGTCTCAGTATAAAATTATGGAACAACTTTTTTTATCTGCTTTTTGAAAGAATATGTCATATATCTCAGCATATGACCAACTTCTTCCATATGTTGAATGTTCTCTCAGTAATACTCTATAATAATAAATTATGTTATTGAACAATTCATTTCTCTCTAATCACTTGGTTGTTGCGCTCAAAATCATAAAGATGGTATCTCATATCGAAGGACTTTAAGAAACCATCATGCTCTTTTAATAAATGAAGTAAACCTTTTCATTATTTGTATTTTAAATTTAAATATTGTGTACGATTTTGATTCAATTCTTTTATTGTGTACGTTTTGTTACATAAACGTATTTCAAAGCTGGATTAGTGGCATCTTTTCAATTAGAAAAAGATAAAGCAAACAAGTGCTCTAACATCATTATTAGTTGTCTTTTGAATAAAAATATGAAAATTTAAATTTAAAATACAAATATTGCTCTATTTCGTCAAATAAAATCTACTCACATCTTTAAGAGTGTGTTTGGGGCGGCGGTGCGGTGACGCATCGTAGTTTTTTTAATATTTGATGAAATTGTGTTGTTTGCATTCTCAAATGGTTGTTGAAAATTATGTCTTTTCACCAAACCTTACTACCTGCGGCGGCTGCTAAAAAATTACGACCTCGCTTTTTCAAAAGAAAAATTTTAATAGCCGCTGCAGCTTTTTAAACAGCAGTTTCACAGCTGGTTAATCAAACAACTGCAACAACCTCAAATAGGCACCAAGATTTATGATAAAATCACTTTTATTTTTAAATACAAGTATTATTATATTTCAACAAAATCTGTTTGAATTTATAAAAACTTGGTAAGTAAATACTCTCAAGACAACCAAATTAACTCTCTTTTGCATGAAATTTGAATAGTATGCTTTTTCATACAATCAATTTTTATCATGATAATATCGTAATATGAATTTTCTAGTATTGCACTCAATTAATTTTTTTTGTAAAGTGCAGTTAAATTTAAAAGCTTAATATATATATATATTTATATATATATATATATATCGAACAATGACCCAATGACGCGTCTCTCTATTTTGGCTATGAAGCTATGTAGAAGTTATATTATTATGTAAGAAACACACAAAATCATATGAATATAAAGATATAATATATTGTTCATTGCATGGATACAAATTCTATGAGATTTGTCTCTATATTTATACCATTTAAAAGTAATAATCTTCGTTTTGGGATTTTATCTTCAAATAGACCTATTGTAAAAAAACTCACTCTATTTTGGTGGATGCTCTTGAAAAAAAGAGGTGGATGTTTTAGAAGCTTGTAAGATTAAGAGTATGCTTGGGGCAGTTGCAACTTATTACAAGCTGTTGATAAGTAATTGTTTTGCAAATAATTGATCACTATGTTCATTTGCAGTAATATTGTTTGCAATAGAACTGTCATAACAATATCTTTGATATTTGAGAAGTAAAAAAAATCATTTCAAAACTGTACAAATAATAAGTTATACACTCCACTTAACAAATGCGTATTAAAATTATTTAACTAGAGAAAAAAAAATATTAAAAATTACATTTAAAAATATAAAGATCACAAAGGTACTTGGTCATTATGGTGGTCATAATTTTGCTAAAAACCCATCCAAGTTTTAAAATTATTTTTTTTTCTTATTCTTTTATAATTTTACATTTACATTATTTCCAAGCCAAACTTACTTCCTTAGAATGATTATTTTGGTAGTTTCCATTAAACCAAATTTATGCATTAGATTACTCAAGTAATGAATAATTTTGATGTTATACACATTAATGTAATACTTTATTATAATTCTTTAAAACTCATAATAATCCATAGTGTTTATATCACTAGTTTTTTTTTTTTTGCTTTTCTAAGTGTAACAAGTGTTATTTCATTATGTTAAACTCATTAGTTTAAACTTATAGTTATTATTTTGATGATCACAAATAAAAAATATAGTTAAACAAAGGAAAATCAACATTTCTATATTTCTTTGCACATTAAAATACAAATAGATTTACTTAAACGCCCATAACTATAAAGTTAGTAGAGGTTACAGTAAAAGTGAATTATGAATACACAAATTAGTAAGAACTCAATTGTTATCACACTGATTATCTTTATCTATCAAATAGTCATTTGCTCGAACATAATTGTCTACTGCACATGACCATTAAAAATGACAACAATATTAATTTTTCTAAAAGGAAAGGTATTGTTTCATATATATTAAAAATATTCTAATTTGCATTAATGAAAGTAAAATGGATACAAGCAAGTAAAGAAATGCTTAGCTCGATAAAATATGGGCTCGATTAAAGACAACGAGAGCGAAGGAAGCAACAACAGTTGATGTGGCACCCATGTTTTTTGGCATTTCTAGCCCTCCAACATTAGTACATAGCCTTGCAAAAAAATGAGAATTAGCCCGAAATTGATGCCTTTCTGATATTTGAGGCCATTAATAATATCATGCTTATTGCCAAAGTTCGAAACCATGAAACCCCATCATAACAATTTGCCTTTAACCTCTAGAAGAACCTTGCACATCACGATAATTTGCTTGGTGTCTTTATCTTATTGCATCTCCAAGGGCAACGCCTCTCATATGCAAGCCCTCTTTTAAAAAGCCAACAATTCTTTGGAATGACATTAAGTACAAGACACCACCAAAAAATGTCGACGAGGGTGAATTTCCAACTTTTATGATAGAGAGGAGTTCCAAAAGAATGATAAAAAATGGTAGGAAGATAACTGACAACCCTGTCAGAATCCACAATCCGCCAAGATTCAAGGAGAAATGTTATCATGGATAAGAAGGCCAATTCCAAGTCTTTCAATGCAAGCCACAATTCATTTCCTAAATTTTGTCTGAAACCATATACTTTCCATGACCCATTGGGAGTTTACAAACTTCATTTGTCATCGTTCTATTCCATATAAATTTTGAGAGCCATGAAGTTTGAAGTGGACATAGAATGTTTAAACTTGTTGATTAGCTCCTCTATGGCTAGGAGATAGTGGCTAGAGATCAATCTACCCAAGACGAACACAACTTATTCCTTGGAAACAAGTGAGGAAAGTAGACTTTTCAATTGATTAACAAGAACTTTAACAACAATCTTGTAAATAGTCTGGCCAAAAATAATAGGTCGGTTGTGAGCATACATATTGGCATTATTTTTTTTGGTAATGAGAATGATCAATGTGTCGTTCCACTATTAAGGAATAGAAGCATTTTTGAAGTCCCGAATGACATTGATCACGTCTCTGCAAACAATGTTCCAACAATGCACTTAGAGTGTGTCAAGTTTTTGCTTGTGTAGGTATCCTTGGTAACGACTCAAAAAACTTGACACACTCCAAGTGTGGTGAAGCACAAGCGACCCACACAAGTATACGTGGTGTATCATTAGTTTATGAAATGAAGTTCTATGTGTCATTCCGATAAGGAACGAGATGATTCCAAATGCAAAAAAATTTTAGTTTACTACTATTAGTCCTTGCCTAAATTGTTGAAGTTTTTAAAGTTGACTAAATGTTCTTACCCTAATTTAAAGTGAACAAAAATTAAGTTTTCAAACAATAAAAGGAAAGAGTTGTTGATTCAAGTATTTTCCCAAAATCTCATTTGAAGTGGTTATGTAGGGATTCAAGTTTACCAAGTGATTCAAAAGCAAGTGTCAAACAGGATCAAATTCTTCCTTTTCTCCTTCCAGTAGTCTAAGAAAGATTGATGATTGATTAATTTAGTTCTCTAAATCAAATAAAAGGCCCAAAAAAAAAACTCACTCCCTATTTAGTTTGCACGGATTAAAAGGTAATATTCCTATTTCGATAAATTTCTGTGGTTAAGTTAATTGTTCCTCTCAGGTTTCTTCCAAAAATTTAAAATTATGATTAAATTAGCTGGCCAAGTTAAAAGTCAATAGGCTCTTTAAGTTAGTTTAACTCCATTGAAAGTTTACACGAAGAACCACATACAAATGCCAATAATCATCCTTACACTTTCAGAGCAAAGGTGAACAAAAAATCTACTCATTAAGCATGCCAAATTTCATCAAAAAAATATAGTATTAAAGAAAGAAATCATATATAAGAGTCTCACAAATTGTTTCTTAGAGAAAATAAACAAGAACTCTGTATACTTATTTCTCTCAAATTCTGAGTAAGCTGATGGAACTACAAGCACTCTTACGCTCACAATTTTCCACACTCTCTTTAAAACTCGCTCTAAAATGCCTCGTTGGTCTTCTCACACTTCTCTAGAAGTTCTTCACGTTTTCAATGCCAGAAAAGTCCCCTAAAATGTCAAAAAAGCATCAGTTTTATACCTCCTCTTGGTGAAAGGCCGCGTTTGATCCAGGAACCATCAATTTTCAAATTCCAGCACCTAGGCGCCACTGGCTAGGATTTAGGCCAGGCTTTTAGCGCCTAAGCGACCATATTGAGGTGCCTAGGCGCTGCTAAAGCAATGTATACTTTTCAAGTGCTTGGGAAGTTGGAATAATCTACAAGACATTTCAACGCTTAGGCACCGCTGATCTGGAGCTTAGGTGCTACCCAGTCAACGCCTACTTTCTAGACGCTCTATCTTGCACATCTTTGAGCTGGATTTGGTGCTTAGGCACCAGATCATGAATTTTCTCCGATTAGTGTGTTCCAAGCTTCATTCGATCCCCTTTCCTACATTCTGCAAATTAACAACAAAAATAACTTCCTCCAAGCATAATATAAACATATAAAATCGAAGAATCGAGGTACAAAATATGTGCAATTGATACCCGTCACTAACACTTTAGTTTTAGCTCACGAAGAAGCGTTGTTGCACTCCAATCTTTTTGAAATAAAAAGGAAGTCTTCTTTATTTCTCATAAGTTCCTTGTAAGTGATGACCAACTCCGACAAAAAGTCCACCATATTCTCCAAGAGGGTTATTCAATGGATAAGAGACAGTCTTGCAAACAACTATGAATCATTTGCTTTCTTCGACTAATTACTCACATTTATCTTATCGGTCAATACTGAAATCTCCTCAGAATCGAACCATCAATGATAGAGTCTTTCATTGCGAGAGCAAGCATGATGTCAGACTCAAAGGTCTTCGAGTCTCTGATCTCCATAAGCTCCCTCTTGTTTGACCCAAAGAAGAAAGAAAGAAAAATCCCATTGAGTAATAATAATAAGCCTATGCCTCCATTTATAGAATTTCATATCAGTTGGTTTACACACACTCATCACAAGGAAAATAAAATCTACAGTAAAGATTAAATAAAAATTTCTGGAAAAACCGGCCGAAAACCTTATTTTCATTCATGGTTAAAAAATTAAAAAGCTTTATAATATTTCCTTGCAAATATTCATAAAGAAAAAGAAAAGAAAATTTTTTTAAGTATAATAAAGGTCAAGTACAGGTCACCCGTTTGACAACCTGCCATCATCCTTCTTGCATGCTGCCTTCTCCTCTTCCTCCTTTGATTCCAACAAGAGAGTGGCAAAATTTTCCATGTTGGTCCACTCAGGGAAGACCAAAATTTCCTTCACCATATCGTCTACGTAAAATGAAACCCCTTATTGAGCTTCACAGTAAGACGTGCCACTGCATTGGGTGGGAGGAGAGCTCGCTGAAAAGTTTGTCTGACATCTTCATTGTTATTTTCTATCATGGCTCGGTTGTCTTCCAAGTAGTCGATAAAAAATTTGACTATTTGACTATTTTAACCTCATTTATTTTTGCATGTTCTTCTATTTCCTTTGCCCTTTTCTCAGCCACTACCAACCTCTGTTAAGTCTCCAATCATTCTTTCCATTTATGGAGGATACTCACCGATTGTAAGTGGGAAGCCTCCCAAACCATCAACATGTAATTGTCGATTATTCGGTATTGGGTGTATATGGTTTGCTCCAAGAGGGCCTCTTCATAGATGAGTGACCATATGACATCAACCAACAATTAAGGGTATAGAGACGTCATCAGGGAATCAAAATATCAATCCTTCTTAAGGTTAATTAGTGTGTCTGCTGATCTTCACCTCCACATTTCGCATTGGAATCCACTTGAACGAGGATCTTTGCTTATTATTAGACAAAGGAAAGGTTAGCTCACTCAAATCTGTCACGAGAGCTTTCCCCTTGGGACATCTCTCTTTGTGAATGTTGGGCTTGGGCTCCTCTTGGGTAGATTTTGTGGGGCCAACCAAAGAATGGCGGCTCTCTTCGTCCATAGTTGGAAAGTTGATAAATGAAGGTGCAGCCGATCGGGGGTGGAAAGTGTTACTTCATCTCTAGCAGGAAGGTTGATAAATGGTTGAGACCTCCCTCTCACACCATATCGACTCTGCCATGCTAGTTGTTCTCTCCTCCTCTTAATGTTGTGCAACCGAAGGACTTGCAATCGATAAAGAACTTTTACTGGGTGCCAAAACAATTTTTTTCTCAATGAAAGCTACCTCACTAGTGGAAATCCTTTGAAAATAATAGATGAACCAGACTTGGAATAAACAAGTTTGATACATTCCAAATCTCTTCTAACAAGGACAATGTTGGGGTTTAGCCAACTCACAACTTTAGCTGCTGATACACCAAAAATATATGTATTTTTAGACATATATTTTATACTCATTTTTGGTGATATTACACTTAAATGGAAGGTATTTTGATATTTTCTTACAAGTTGTTGATTTTTAGGGCTTAAATAAAAAAGAAAGCAAAAAAGATGAAATTTGGAGTCAAAATTACATTTTTGAAGAAATGCTCAACGCCGGCAACGCCGAGGTCAGCTCCAACGACGCAGAACAACTTAAGGCTGGAGATTTTTACTCAGCGCCGACGATGCCAGACCAGCGCTGACTACACCAAAGGTGGTGCAGACCCCATTTCTAGAAGGTTCAATGTATTTGGACGATTTTTTGAAGAGTTTTTGGAGGCACCTCTTGGAAAACCGACCTTGGGCTCTATTTGGGGCCGAATTTCATCAGAAAAAGTGCTCATCTACATTTTTCACTCCTCTAAGTTCATTTTTTGCACCACATCATTCCATTCCACTACCATATTGGAGTCAATTTTTGGTTTTGCTTTCATAGTTTAGAGTTTTTGTGGTGAGATTTAGTGTGAAACTTTCTGTAAGAGTGTTGGAGAAGGAGAAAAGTGAGATATATCTTCTTCCTACATTTCCAAGGAAAGGCTACAAAGGATTTACTTTGAGAAAGAGTTTTCAATTAAGTATTGTTTGTTTATTAGTGTTGTATGAACTTTCTTTTATATATGAAATTTGTGTTTTGTTATTTCTTTCTCATGAAGTTTGACTAGTTCCCTCTATCTTTCTCCCTACTCTGAGATATGGTGAAATAATGAGATAATATGAATGTTCCAATATTAAAATGTAAAATAAATTGTGATGATTTTTCAACTTTGAACTTAATTTACTTTTTGATCTATTCAATTGAATTGTTAAAATGTGTTGTGAAACATATGATCTGGGAAATGGAGTATAAGTTCTACAACAGAGTGAGGATCACATTTGATTCTATGAAGGAGAACATCGTTCATGGAATTAAGTACAAATAAATAGGGAAATATTATTTATTGGTTGTAGAATTGGAGAACCTTTAGGGTCACAGACTAAAATCTTCAATTCGGTCTTATTGTTTAAAAACTAAAGCTAGAGCTAGCCTTCAGGTGAAGCGAAGTGGGAACTCTAGAGTGGGAGCCGATATCCTCCTAACCTAGCCATGGATTTAAGGACTAAACCAAAGATTAACCAATGATTTTCTATGCACTATATCATGGTAAAAAATTAAAATTTATCCTATTTGTCATATTAAAATTGCTTTGCACTGTATCAGGGTAGAGAATTAAAATTGCTTCTATTTGGCACAATACATATTATGAATATTTATCTCATCTCATGTAGTGGGAAGGATGCTGTAGTGGGAAGGATGCTTTTTCACATAAAAATCTCTGTTACATAAACATAGTTAATAGATTAGTATTTACAGTTTTAAACTTTGCACTTTTGATTTAATAATAGTTTAGAATTAACGCAAATTAATCCCACTAAACAATAATAAATATGCAAATTAATCCCAACAAAAATAACTTTAATGAAAATAATTTTATCTTTTAAAATCTTTAAACTGCTAAATCCCCTAAAATTAACGCAAGTATACGTATCACTCAAGTAATAAAGGGCTCTAATTGAGTCCTAGATATCGATTCCACAGGGAAGTTGGAAATGCCTATTAGTAAATTCTTAAGATTATAATGTAAACTACAAATTTTAACTACAAAAGTGAAGTGCTAAATTTAAATATAAAGTAATAGAGTGAATGCTAAATAAAATACAGTAAAAAGACAGAGTTAATTGAACTAATTGTTAAAATTTCAAAAGTAAAATTACGAAAACTAATCAAAGTTTTTGTGACGAAGAGTTCAAATTTAAGAAAACATCCTTCCCCTTTACAATGAGTATATGAATTGTGAAGAAATTAAAATCATTTGAATATATATATATA
>NW_018165457.1:519334-524949 GCF_001263595.1 Phalaenopsis equestris | reverse complement strand
GCTGGTGATACACCTAAAATATATAGTGTTTTTATACACATTTTTATACCTATTTTTGAGATATTGCACTTTAGTGGAAGGTAGTTGTGTGTTTTTTCTTCAGATACAACTAAAAAGGCGAAAATAACAAAAGGAGTGAAAAATGATCAAATATGGAGCAAAAATGTAAAAATGGTGCAAAAGTATTTTGGCGCATAAGTGCCAGATCCGTCGCTTAAGCGCCGGTGAAACAGAGAAGGCCGCGCCTAAGCGCCAGAGGCCCAACGCTTAAGCGCCAGTTACAGTTACTTGACGGGTTAATTCATGACGGGTTAATTCATTTTGAAATTCATTTTGAAAAATTTTGAAGGGATATTTGAAACACCTATTGGCTAAAGAGGGTGGTTATGACCACTATAAAAGAAAATAAGGTTAAAAGATTTTTGAAAGGAGGCATCCATTGGATAATGCATCGAATTTGAACACATTTTGAAGAGATGTCAAGGAACCTCTTTGAAAACTATGAAAAAGAGAGGCTTGGGACTTCTCAAGGGCTGCTTCTAGTCTCCTCAAGGGGCTGCTTCTACTCTCCTCAAGGGTCTCTTTAAGTGTCTTTTTTAGATTCTTCTTTGATGTGATTTCTGAGAGAGATTGTAAGACGCTAATATCTATCTTTATTTTAGTTTTAGTTTTTAGCTTTTGAGAGTTAAGAGTGTTGTAAGAAGAGAAGAGATTCAAAGTAACTTCAAGAGTTTGGTGAAGGATTTGAGATAAGTTTTTATCTTTTTGTTACTACATTTAGTTTCAATTGAGACTTCTTGTTGGTTTGACAATAATTTCTGCTTTTAAACTAAAGTGTGGTTTTATTTTCTCCATAAATTCTTAGTAGTTTTCTTTTTTTTTTCCTTAAAATGATAAGTAAATAAAGTATTGGATGGAAGTTGTGGAGAGTATTGATCTTTAATATTGGAAGAAGTTGTGGTGATTTAACTCCATGTACTTCATTTACTTCTTGATTTGGACTATCGAGATGTTAAAATTTGTTGTGAGAACATGTAAGACATGGGATGGTATTGTCTCAATCAACAATTGAAAAGAATCACATGAGATTGTATGGATGAGAATGTAATCCATATGATTGAGTGCAAATAAATAGAAAAAATAATCATTGAAGGGTGTAAAGTTAGAGGACTTTATAGTGACAGGTTAAAGCCCCTAACTTGGTTGATTGTTTTAGGTTTTGATACGCAATGTTAGCCCTAGGTGGAGGGAATCAAGAGAACTCTAGAATGAGAGCTGGTATTTTCCTTGCCTAGCCGGTCTTCAGAACTATTCAAACTGTAAATTAACCAATATTCTTTATAGCATCTCTAGTAAGGTTGAAGAATAATATTGCTCCTATTTGACACAATACAATTTTCATACTTCCACAAGATAATTCCTATACTTGTTACTGATTCATGAAAAGGTAAAAGATATTTCATATTCAGTATTTTTTATCTTACAAAAACTCAAGTTATCTTTAGAAGTTGTTATTATTTTGTCAAAATATCAAAAATACAAAAAAAAATTGAACTTTAATTATGTGATAATATCTTTAGTTTAAGTAATTGCCTTTTTGAAATAGAAGTTTGTTACTTAATAGTGCATATTGTGAACAATCCCTGTTCGATATTCGAGGCTTAATAAAAAAGTCCTCCTATATTACTTATTCAATATTCGGGGCTTAATAAAAAATTCCTATATTACTTGATAACAATACATATACTTGCATAATATCCCAATATATAAATTAAAAAGTAGAATTCTTATTTTCTTCAAGATGAAGTTTTTGGTGCTGTTGCAAAGTAGGAAAGATAAGGGGAGAACAGAATTGTATACATTGTTATACTGTTGCATATAAACAGTTGAGATCAAATTTTTAGCGCCATTGTCAGGGATTGAAATTAAGAAAAAATAAAAATTAGGTTTGCAATTTAGATTTCAGTTGAAATTGGATTTGAAATTAAATTTTAATTTAATTTAAAACAAAATCTCTATTTTTAGAAAGCTTTATTTAAACTTTAAGAACTTTTATAAGAATATTTTAGTGTTGTGTTTTTATATCAAGTATCTTATTTTTGTTTCATGTTATTGTATGCATAGTTCAGGTTCTGAAGGACTAGTGCGCTATGATACTGAATTAGAAAGAACTGTTAAGAAAATTAGATAAAGTATTAGAAAAATAAAAAAAACCAAAAAATTTTAAAATCTTGAAAAATATAAAAAAATTACAGAAATGGCAGATCAAAATAATGAAAATACTGAAATTCATCAAGAATTTAGACCATTAAGAGATTATGCTAACCCCACGATAGATGAACTTCATTGTAGTATTCAAAATTCTACTATAGTGGCTAATTTATTTGAGCTTAAACCTGCTATTATCCAAATGGTATCAATTAATTAATTTGGGGGATCATCAACTGAAAATCCAAATTTACATATTGTCAATTTCTTGGAATTGTGCACTACATTTAAATACGATGGTGTATCAGATGATGCCATAAGACTTAGGTTATTTACTTTCTCTCTGAGTGATAAAGTTAAGATATGGTTGCATTTGTTAGCACATGGATCTATCAGAACTTGGGTTGATTTAGAACAAAAATTCAAGCACAAAATTTTCTTACTAAATATTTTCCACCATGAAAAACTGTGAAGCTTAGAAATGATATTATGTCTTTTAATCAGTTTGAAGGGGAATCTATTTATGAAGCATGAAACAATTTAAAGAACTCTTAAGAAAGTCCACACCATGTTATACCAGATTGGTTAATAATTCAAACTTGTTATAATAGATTAGTTGGGTATCTTAGATCTATTATCGATGCTGCTGCTGCTGGTTCATTGAAATCAAAAACATTTCATGACGCTTATGCTTTAATTGAAGAAATGACTACCAATAAATTTTAATGGGCTTTTGAGAGCGTAAATCTTAAAAAATTAGCCAATATTCATGAATCTAACGCATTTACTATGTTAGCAAATCAAGCTGCTGCAATTTCAAGGAAGTTAGACCAATTTGGAATGAATTTTTCTCAATATTTCCTATGATTGAAGAGAATTCATTAGGTCAAATGGTAGATTATCAAGCATCATTAGAGGCTTTGAATGTCATAAATAACAAGCCAAATAACTCATAATCAAATTATTATAACCCAGGTTGGAAGAACCATCCTAATTTTAAATGGAATAATACTTTAGGCTGTAATAATCAACAATGGGGTAGCAACCAAGTAAACCCATTAAACCCATTGGGAAGCTGGAACAACCAAGGGAATGATAATTATAGACCTACTTATCCTCCAGGTTTCAACAGCAATCCACAATTTAAGAAGAAGAAGTTATCTATAGAAGAAGTGGTGTTACAAAATTGTTACAAATGGGAAATCAGTTACAATGTCAAGGAGCTACAATTAGAAATATTGAGAATCAACTTGGACAAATAGAAAATTTGTTAAGTAATAGTTCTTAAGGAATACTTCCTAGTAATACAAAAGTAAATCCAAAAGGCCAGAATAAAGAACAATTAAAAGTCATTCGACTTAGAAGTGGAAGAGAGTTGGAAGGTAGAGTTGAAAAAGATATTGAAGTAGAGAGAGAAGAAATTGAAAAGCCTGAACATGACGCTCCGACCAATATAGAGAGAGATATTTCTCCACTTAAAATTAACTTGGAAACCTATTTCTCCATTTAAAATAATTTTGGAAAAACCACCACCTCCATTTCCTTATAGGCTTTGTTAATAAAAGTTGGATAAGTAATTTTCAAAATTTCTGAAATTTTTTAAGAAGCTTACAATTAATATTCCATTTTCTGAAGCCTTTGAACAAATGCCAAACTATGTAAAGTTTACGGAGGATATTCTTAATATAAAAAGAAAGTTTGAAAATAATGATACTGTTGCACTTAGTGAGGAGTGCAGTGCTATAATTCATAAAAAGCGTCCTGAAAAGCTTAAAGATTCTAGTAGCTTTATAATTTAATGTGCAATAGAAGACATATTTTATGGGAAAGCTTTATGTGATTTAGGTGCTTTATGTGATTTAGAAGCTTTATGTGATTTAGGTGAAAACATTAACCTTATGCCATTATCAATATTTAAAAGATTATGATTAGGAGAAATAACTCATACTACTGTAGCTCTGCAGTTAGCAAATTGTTATTTTAAAGGAGTTATTGTAGATGTCCTAGTGAAAGTGAATCAATTTATCTTTCATGTTGATTTCATTGTGCTAGATATGGAGAAAGATAAGGAAATACCTATCATTTTGGGTAGACCTTTCCTAGCCACAGGAAAAATAATGATAGATGCGCAGAAAGGAGAATTAACTATACGCGTCAATGATCATTACTTTTAACTTAACATTTCAAGATCAATAAAGTATCCTGCAAAAGGTAAAGATGATGAATGTTATGGAATGGATGTTATAAGATATCTGAGTGAATGCCTCTTTAAAACAAAATATGATGAAAAATCTGAAATCAAAGATTTGAAACACGAGCAAGAAGAGGAATTAGATCAACTTGAAGATCTTTATAAGGAAAATTCAAACTATGTTCAAGAAAGTTTTGAAATTCAGGACACAACAGAAAAAGATAAATCATTTTGTCCATCAATTGAAAAACCTCTAGAACTTGAGTTGTAATTACTTTCTGATTATTTAAAATATGCCTTTTTAGGTGATTCCTCTACTTTACCAGTTATAATTTCCTCAAAATTAGTGATGGAAGAAAAAGAAAGATTGATGAAAATTTTGAAAAATTTTAAAAAAGCCTTTGGATGGATAATAACTGATATTAAAGGAATCAGTCCTTCAATTTGTATGTATAGAATTCATATGAAAGAGAACTGTAAACCCAAGGCTGATCGTTAAAGGAGATTGAATCCTATTATGAAAGAAGTTGTTAAGAAAGAGATTCTAAAGTGGTTAGATGTTGGAATTATTAACCCTATTTCAGATAGTGTATGGGTTAGTCCAATTCATTGTGTTCCTAAGAAAAGAGGAGTAACTATGACTTTAAATAAACATAATGAGTTAATACCTACTAGAAAAGTCACAGGGTGGCGAATATGCATTGATTATAAAAAATTAAATCTAACGACTTGAAAAGATCATTTTCCACTACCCTTTCTAGATCTGATGCTCGATAGACTAGCTAAGCATAAATATTTTTATTTTCTGGATGGATATACTGGTTATCTACAAATTCAAATAACTCCCGAAGATCAAGTGAAAACAATATTTACTACTATGTATGGTACATTTGATTTTAGAAGAATGCCCTTTGGTTTATGTAATGCCCATACTATAGTTTAAAGAAGTATGATAGCTATTTTCTGTGATTTAATTGAAAAGGGAATTGAAGTCTTTATGGATGATTTTTCAGTGTTTTGAACTTCATTTGAGTCATCTTCATTTGATGTTTTGAACTTCATTTGAGTCATGTTTAGAACATTTATCAAAAGTTCTTAAGCGTTGTGAAGAAACAAATTTAGTACTTAATTAGGAAAAATATCAATTTATGATAGCGGGAGGAATTGTATTAGGACGTCAAATATCAGAAAATGGTATGAAAGTAGATCCTGCTGA
>NW_018165457.1:518298-519205 GCF_001263595.1 Phalaenopsis equestris | reverse complement strand
CTTTATGCCATTTACTGGAGATTCATGCAATTTTCAATTTTGATGAAGAGTACTTAAAAGCTTTTGAGTTATTAAAAGAAAAATTAATCACTGCACCAATTATAGTTTTAACTGATTAGGGAAAACCTTTTGAATTGATGTGTGATGCTAGTGATTATGCTATTGGGGCTATTTTAGGACAAAAATACGATAAAATGTTCAAAGTAATTCACTATGCTAATAAAACTCTTAATGAAGCCCAAATTATAAAACTCTTTAAAACTCTTAATGAAGCCCAAATTAATTATACAATAACTGAAAAAGATTTATTAGCAATAGTATATGCTTTTGATAAATTTAGATCATATTTAATTGGAAATCGATGTGTAGTGTATACAGATCATTATGCTATTAAGTATTTAATGAAAAAAAGGATGCAAAACTTAGATTGATACGATGGGTTCTTCTTTGCAAATGTTTGATTTTACAATAGTAGATTGGAAGGGAACTGAAAATCAAATTGCTGATTATTTGTCCAGGCTTGAATTAGAAAAATAACTCTATTTTGAGAAAGAAATTAATGAACATTTTTCTCATGAAAAATTGTTCAACATTAATGAGTGGCGTGTTCCGTGGTATGCCAACATTGCGAACTTTCTTGCTGGTGATATTATACCTTATGGAATGACATGCCAACAAAAGAGAAAATTTATATCTGAAGCTAAGACTTATTTTTGGGATGACCCATTTTTATATAACAAGGGAAGGATCTTATTATTTGAAGGTGTGTGTCTTTAGAAGAAACTTATGAAATTATCCAAAAGTGTCATAATTCTGATTTTGGGGGACATTTTGGTGTTGATAAAATAACATACAAAATTTTACAATCTGGATTTTATTGGCCTACTATCTTTAGAGATGTTAATGC
>NW_018165457.1:513318-518254 GCF_001263595.1 Phalaenopsis equestris | reverse complement strand
GTAGGCAATATTTCTAGAAGAAATGAGATGCCCCTCAACTATATGTTGGAAGTTGAAATATTTGATGTCAGGGGATTAGATTTCATGGGACTATTTATACCATCTTTTGGAAATTTATATATACTATTAGCAGTGGACTATGTATCCAAATGGATCGAAGCTGTAGCCTTACTTTAATGTGATGCTCAAAGTGTTGCAAAATTTTTAAGAATGAATATATTTTGTAGATTTGGGATGCCGAAAGTGATCATAACTGACGAGGGAAGTCATTTTAGAAATTTCATAACGGAGAAATTATTAAAAAAACAACATATAAACTATAGAATTACTACTGCTTATCATCCTCAGACAATTTTTGCTGAATTATTCAATCGTAAAATTAAAAGAATATTGGAAAAATATGTGAATCCAACAAAGATGGATTGGTCAGTCAAACTTGACTATGCTTTGTGGGCTTATAGGACTGCATACAGAACCCCTATAGGAATGTCCCCATATAGGCTAAAATTTGGGAAAGCTTGTCATTTACCAGTTGAATTTGAGCATAAAGCATATTGGGTGATTAAAGAGTTCAATTATAATTTAAAGGATGCTGGTGAGAAAAAAAGTTATTGCAATTAAATGAGCTTGAAGAGATAAGGAATGAATCTTATGAGAGTGCTAAAATTTACAAAGAAAAGATGAAAATGTGGCATCATCGGAGGATTAGTATTAAAAATATTTAGCCAACACAACAAGTTTTGCTATAGATTGCAAGGTTAAGATTATTTCCAGGAGAACTTAAGTCCAGGTGGATGGGCCCATTTATTGTGATTAAAGTTTATCCATATGGAGCTGTGGATATTAAATATCTTAAATCTGAGAAAATATTTAAAGTGAATGGTCATAGACTGAAACTCTATTTTATAGGGAATCAACTTAAAATAAATGATCGTATGATGTTGGGTCAACCAGAATAAGCACTGGTTATGTTGGGCCGACGACGTAAAACCAAGCGCTCTGTGGGAGGCAACCCATAATTATCAGTGTGCTTTTGTTTTGAATGTTTTTTGTGTGTGATTAAGAAAAAATAGGGCAGTATTTTAAGACTAATACGTGTTAGTAATGATTTTAAGACTTTATTAAGTGACTTAGGCATGTTAGAATGAGTATTTGAACGTTAAGTTGGCAGGTGCTAAATCAAGCATTGGCCCTTAAGCACCAATATTCGGCGCTTAAGCGCGGACGATAAAAATCATGTGCAAATTTTGATTTCTAGATGATCTAACCGCAAATTGGTTAACTTGAATGTGCCACGACAGTTTTAGGACATGTCTAGGAGTTATAAGAAGGATTTTGGCCTATAAATATAAGGGTTTTATAAAGAATTTTCACCACAATTCAAATTCTAACTCTAAAAGTCTAGAGAGATTTGGAGAAAATGTCTTCATGGAAGATGGATTTGAAGAAAAAGGAAGTGACCATGAGGAAGAAATTCATTAGTCAGAGTGCACAAGAGATGTATAACGATTTCTTAGCTATCAATATTGAAGGAATAGCGGAAAAGATCAACAAAATTGAGGCTGACATGGCTTCAATTGAGGCAAAGGTAAATGAAGTTAATGCACATCTAGAGCATATTTGATGACAATTAAAAATGTAATTTAGCCATACCCGTTATATAGAGGAAGCGGATAAGAAGATGTATCTTAAGCAGAAATGGATTGAAGAAAATTATATCAGAGCTCATCCCCACCGTCCGTTTTATCAACTATATATTCCAAATGCCCAAGGAGAGACTAATGAGAGACAAGAATTTGTTCCAACAAATGAAGAATATAATTAAGTTCAACACTAAGATTTTCTTGTTAGGAGTTGTTTTATGTGTTAGTGTTAGGTCTTGTTTTTAGTGTTTATGTGATTATGTGTTTTATTGTGTAAGTTTGTTTACTATTTGTATTTAGGAAATTTTCTCATCTGAGACTCTTTGGAATGAGAATTATGTGTTGTATTTTGTTTGTAATAGTTCATGAATGAATATAAATGTTTGTTTGTGAAAAAATTGTGTTATTTTTACTTCAAATTGAATTAGTAATATTAGAGAATTTTGAGAGAGAGGAGAGTTAAAGGGGGGAGAAAATAGTTATTTAATTGTTATAAGACCATTTAGGGGTGGTTTACTTAGGCTAATAGTGCATTTTACTTACGATAAAAAATAACAAAAATTGTGCACTGACGCCTAAGTGCCACAACCCAGTGCTTAAGCACATGGCAACCCGAGAGGTAGGCGCCTAAGCACACCAAATATCCACGCTTAAGCGTTGGTTCATGAATGGTTAAAAGTAAAAAATAACCCCAAAAATTTCCATTTTTGCTCCTGCCATCATCTTCTTCCTCTGACGTTCAAAATTTTGAGTTTAGGGCAAACCTTGTTTTGGAAATTTCTTGTTGGATTCGAGCCAAATTTGCTAGATTTGGATTTCTTGAGGTAAGAGCTTCACTTCTATGTGAAAATTTTGGATTTTCACAATGTATTTTGAGTAAATTTGGAGAAACCTGAAAATCATTATTCATGGTGAAAATTGGAGAAAAATCTATGATTTTTTACATAGAAATTGTAGTTTAAGCTTATAGGAGTTGAGTTTAGTAGTTTAGACTTGATTCATGGATTTATTTTGGAATTTTTGAAAATTTTTAGAAATAGCACCAAGAATAAAGAGGAGCAAGGGGAAGTCCCATTTAGATTTGAGTAAATTTGTGAGTTCAAAAGCTTAAGATTGGTACAGTGATGCTCTGCAATCACAAAAACTTATACAGGAGCGATGTTTTAAAAATCCAGGAGGAACTGTTGAAGATTTACTTATTCGTTGACAGTGGGAATGATTCTGTTGTTTTTCTGCGGTAGCAATGATTTCTATAGTTTAGGAGTTTCATGCTAATCTCCCAGAGGCAGAAGAAAAGTTTTGGTCAGAGGAAAATCAATACCATTTTCGTCTGAGGTAATTAACATGTTTTATTAGTTGCCCCTCAATACTTTGTGTTTTTATTCGAACAATAGTCCTACTGAGACGGAGTTGGACGAGATCATTTCATATTTGACTATTGGAAGAGGACTCTGGAAGATTACAAATGAAAGGCAAGTCAACTTTTCCACTTCAAAATTACATGTCATCTCAAAGGCATGGCATTATTTTATTTCAGCTCGTCTACTGCTGACCAATCATCTCAGTGAAGTTACTAGATAAAGAGTGACGTTAAATTATTCTATTCAGCAGTTTAAGCCTATCAAAGTTGGGGCACTTATCTACCAGACTATCATTAGTTCTGCTACTGCTGCTACTACTGTAGGTTTGGGATTTGCTTCCTTAATCTTTTCTTTATATGAGCAAGCAGGAGTTAGATATGATAGTTGGGAAGAAATGCTGCTACCTCTAAAGCACATTACTAGTGTAAATGTGAAATCATATTCAGAGCACTCTATTTTTGGCTGGAGAGGAGGATTTTCACAGAGTTATGGAATGGCAAAGCCTGCTGCTTCTACCTCTGGTGCTTTGTTGACCTCATTTTTCACAGAGGTTTAGTTTTTCCTCTTTAGTAGCCTGAGGTCTAGCCATACGATTTTCCCATTGGCTATTGTTAGAAAACTAGACATGGAAACCTCACCATTAGAAATTCCAAACTCTTTTCTACTCAGCTTGAAGTTCCACATGTTGCTCTCAACCTCTAGCACTTAGTAGGTGGGGTCATCGTGGGGGAAACTCAAGATGAGTCACCCTTAGAATTGCTGGACCTTAGGGCTGACCCTGGGTGTTGTTCTGGTGCTAAGGCACTCACTACACTTATCTACACTCACAATAACTCACAACTATGAACTCAAATTTCTAGCCTAGATCCCGTGATCTTTTGGGATACTCATGTAGATGGTCCCATAAACCTACTAGCCTTGGGGCTATGATTTAGCTAAGACCACTGTGTAGAGGACCCAAAATGGGGTTTCCATTGGTCCATGGCTTATTGGTGATGGTTGGTACCTCAACTCTACCAAAATACCCATCTTGGCCTTTTACCCCTAAAACACCCCCAAATTACCAAAATACCCCTCTTGGAGCCAAAATTCTAAAAATTCCAAAAATTCCCAGAAAATTTCAATAAATCCCAAATATTCCCAATTTCACATCTATCAACTACCACATGACCCAATTTGGCCAATTTGACCATCTTTGATCAAAACCCCCAAATTTGCCTTTAAAGATTCAAATTTCTCCAAATCCAACTCAAATTTCCATCAATTTGATCTTAATTGACTCAAATTCCAATCCTAAACTCAAATAAATTTTTCATATGACCAAATTAAACCAAATTGAAGCTCAATTGGTCCATGATTTTGAGCCTAATTTTGATTTGGGTCAAAACCCCAATTTTGACCAAATGACCTAATCTCACCAAATTGAACCCATAGCCTAGTCAATTGGCCCCAATCAATGTTTAAAAATCTTTATAACATTCCTATACATCAAAATAAACCATCAATTGGACTTGGTGAAGTCTCAAATCCATTTGATTTTGGCCTAAATAAAAAATTCCCAAATTTAGCCCCAAATTGGCTAAGTCCCCAAATTTCACCCAATTGATTGCCTTAACCTCCAAATTGGCATCCAATTTCTGTTGAAAACTCTTGTTGGACTTAGTGACCAGTCCAAACACCATGAAATCACCTAAATCAAGCCATGGACCAAAGGTTCCCCAAATTAAGGGATATTATTTCCAAAAATGCACATGCTTAAGATATCTTTGCCAAATCAAAGCACATTTGCTTTAAATTGTTGTGATGGATTCCTCTGGGTTCCTTGAGCTCCTAGCCCCCTCTCCCTGGCCAGCCAGCCAGCCTAGTGGCCGGAAAAGCCCACAACTGAGAGCCACTCCCATGGCACCTCACCCAAATCAAACCTAGAGGCCA
>NW_018165457.1:512708-512917 GCF_001263595.1 Phalaenopsis equestris | reverse complement strand
CCCCCTTCACAAGAGTGAAAGAAGCAAAAGCCCCACCAAACCCCCCTCCCACAGAGCCTCTACCATAGCTCTTGACCAACACCTAAAATCAAGCTTGGTCGAATTCATACCTAGGCCTTATATCAAGACCAGCGACTCAATCCCTAGCCTCCTTGGACCCTAACGAACGTGCCGAGCCCCTCTGATTGAAGCTTCACTTCTCAGAGAAA
>NW_018165457.1:511080-512673 GCF_001263595.1 Phalaenopsis equestris | reverse complement strand
TGATTTTCCATTTACTTAAGCTTGATTTCATGGCATTTTAACCGTATGGATGTGTTTGTCTCACTTAGACGAGTCCATAGGATCAAACCCGAGGTGATTTGGTTGAGTCTAGGCTGAGATCTTAGGATTTTAGTGTGGATGGGCACGAGATCATTCTATCGGGGATGATGACAGGGAGCTGTTGATCGAGCATGTATCAAATGGACGGAGGAGATAGAGCCGGACAGCGCTTCGGGACATAGACAGCGAGCCGAGTTAGCGAGCTACGTGGACGACGACATCCAACCAGAGCGCGCCACGCATGCCTTCAGAGTTGCCTAGGATCTAGTCAGCATGCGCTGTTTAAATAGATAAACAAGGCTTTTTCTTATTTATTTAAATACCCTTAACTTAGAAAATTCATAACTTTGTGTAGAAAAATCACAAAAATAAAATAAAAAATACTTTCTTGCTCAGTGAACAGAGGAAAACAATGTGGAACAAATTTCAAGTCTATTTGATGCATATTTTTTTTTAATTAACTAAACACTATTTGGAATCATTTGATTCTCCATTCATATTAACACATCACCTTGGCTTGAAAATTTGACATGTTGTAGCCTCTGTTAAGGGAAACATTCTCTAATTTTTCCAAAGTCATGAGAGGTTCCTATACAGAGATCCAGAGAAACCTTTAGAAATAATTTCATGGGTCAAGTCATTTAAAATGCACTTAAATTTTGTAAATACTAAATCACTAAGATAATTAACTTTGGAAATTATAAATATTTAAATGACTTGATTTTTTATCTCCACTATGATTTATAATCCAGAGAACTCATCATAAAAATTTCAAAATATTTTGAGTTCATTTGACAACTAAAATTGATTTTTAAAGATAAATATCAATCTTGGCATTTAAATGATTTTTAAAAATTAAAATATAACTCAAAAAATTATAAAACTTTGTTTTTTGAGTTCTCTATGATCAGGGATATTTTCTAAAAATAAAATGATATTTATAATAAAAATTTGATTTTTAGCCTATTTTAAATAGTTAAATAATTAAAAAATCCATAAAAATCACAAAAATAATAAAACTCATGAAAATGTTCTAAATTTCTTCCTAATTACTTAGGAACAATTAGAATATTTTTACTGATTTTCTAAACAAAGATATTGTATTTTAAAGCTTAAAAATAATTTTTAAAGGCTAAAAAATGAGTTTACACTAAAATAATTCCAATAAATCAAAGAAAAATCCAAAAAATATAAAATTTGCTCCTATGAATTCTCTTACCTTAGGGAGAGTTTTCAAAAATACAAAAGTTAATTTTCACCACCTAAAATATTTTATTTTTATTAAATAACCCAGAATTTGAAATAATTCTAATAAATCACAGAAAAATCAAAATATTATGAAATTTGGTCCAAAGGCTTCTTTGGTATACATCTCCAGTAAAAATTTCAAAGGATTATAATTTACCTTGGTCAAGCTATGAATTTTCTTTAAAAAAATCCTATATTTACATGAAAATATTTACATAAATTAAATTAAATTTTGAAAAATCACATTTTCTCCTCTGATGTCTTAATTGACCCATGAATGAGGTA
>NW_018165457.1:509957-510774 GCF_001263595.1 Phalaenopsis equestris | reverse complement strand
ATCAATTTAATACCCCTATTTTGATTTTCAAATAAAATTCAAATCATGAATCATGACCACTTAAAGTTTAAATCCTTTTTTTCAAAACTAATTAAGACACTCACCTATGCTTTAAGGGCTTAGTGGTGACTTAGGCTAAATAAAAAATTGATTAAACAAGGATTAGAGATATAAACATGATTAAATCGAACATCCTTGAAACGCCACTAAGCCTAATTAGGATTAAAATTTGGTTAAGTGTTCAAATTACACTAGCTTGCCTCTTTAAGGGTCTTCACCCACATAATTTTCAAATTAAATCACAAGTGACAATTACCTCTTTCTTAAGGATAATTAAGACATCAATGCTCACTGAGTATTAGAAGTATTCACAGGATGATTCATTAAGCAACATAATAAGTTCAAATGGACTCGAGGCTTTTCACCAGTTGGTGAGCCAGTTGGTGAGAGGGAGGCATGGACCTGCTTCCCCCCTCCTAACTTGATGGATACCTCAGAGGCCTATTAAACTTAATATTCTTTGCTTAATGAAATCATCCTTAGTTAAACTTTTTAAGGACTCAACAAAATATGACATAGGGTTAAGAAAACCACCAGAACTTAATTTTCCTGCTCTTCATAAACTGCCTTAACATACATTTTAAGTTTCAGATGGTGGAACAAGAAGACTCGCCAGGTACACTTTTACAATTTTCAGTGTTGTCCTTCTTGTACTTTCATACTGTACTTTTATACTTGCAAATTTGCATGCTAAACAAAGATGTCACCCTGCATGAAAATTAAAACCATCAGGATAGCCACATAACCATAACCAAAA
>NW_018165457.1:505017-509285 GCF_001263595.1 Phalaenopsis equestris | reverse complement strand
TACAATATAAGCCCTAACTCGTCTTAGGATTTTGAGGTTGTCGTTTGTCAGGACCTAAACCCTCACATCTTCCAGGCTATTTGTGTAATCATTTCACACGAATGTAAGCCCTAAATAATAAAATTGGCAGGATGAAACACTTAAATATTTCTCCTCAAAATTGAAGCCAAATATTACGATAGCTTGGGAAGTCACTGAGGTTCTCCTTTGGATCCATGATATCCTCTAGTTCTTCTTCCTTTGGATTCTACAATAAAATGTTCCAAACTTGAACCAATCCCCTTTCACACCTCTACATCTGATTTCGTTAAGGAGTCCTATCCTTTGAAATTCCTTGAAGATAATATTTTCTGATTTTTATCGAGAGTCTTCTTAGGTGACTTTGGTCATTTAAGATGTAATTAACTATAGGGGCTTGTCCTTATAGGAAGCATATCCGAACCCAGCTTAATATAAACCCTATTTAATCATTTATATTAAATAGGGAAACTTATCGACAAATACAAAGGTTTTGCTAACCAAATGGACGTCATACTTAGTTTATTTGATCGAGCCTCATCCTCAAGTCTTGTGTTTATCCCTCAGGATAGATATAGGATTTGGGGTAAAGTGCTCTTTCATTTTAAATTATGAAAAATATGGGGTCAGTTTGATTTCATACTTCAACGTCCTTCCGAAGCGGGCGACGGGAATTCGATTCCAATGATCGACAGCTTCTTACAGGCAACTCCCCACAAACCAACCCGAAATAGCACTGACATGCTTCTACATCGAGACCATCTACATCCGAAGGTCTGCCTACTGAATCTCAGGATCAATTATTGGAGAGAATGATGAATAATATTAATTTTACCGCAAATAAGGTACAAAATTTAGAAAATTTTGTAGATCATATTGATGGCTATGTCAGAAGACATAGTGATTATGAGGAGAAATATCACTCATCTTTGGAGAGCCACATTAGGGGTAACCAATAAGTGGAATTCCCTTCATATCCAAAATTTCCTGATTATGAGCCTACAACTTTTTGGAATAGCGGTGACATTAATGATGATGATGATGAGGAGGACTAAGGTTGTTTTAAATTTGTAATATTTTGAAATACTGTATTGTGTGAACTTGCTACTGTTGTACTTTTTGTTGTTGTCGTTGTAGATCTTTTGCTGTGTTGAGCTGTTATGTTTAATTGTTAATATAATAGTTGTGTTTTGTGTTAATTTTTAGTATTGCGATTAGATTTTGTGGTAGTAGTTGTGTGAAGTAAGATGTGTAGTGCACTTTAGTTAGTTGGTATTGAACTTATTTCTGAGTATTAGGAAAGCTAAAAATCTTACTAGCTTTAGTTTTAACTTCAATTAACTTCCTAGCTTTAGTTTTAACTTCAATTTCAAAAATTGCTATTATATCATTTCTTTTATATCAGTGTGTTTGTTTTTATGTTGAGATTGTAAAGTCAAAGTCATTGTGTTTGTTTGCTTATATGTTGTTACCCACTATTAAGAAGTCTTATGAATCTCTACATGTTAAATTAAAATAAAAATGTTAAAAATTTTATCAAAAATCATTTTACTCCTGTTTTAAATTTTTGTACTTGTATCAGTCCTGCTTATATATATCTGATGCTAAAATGTTAAACCTTGTTAAAAATTTAAGTTGGGGGGGAGGGGGAATGAAAAATATTTTCAAAAATTGAATTTTATTTGTTCTCAAATGTGCTACAAGTTAATTTGATTTGAAAAGAAAAATGATCATCTATATGAAATTATATTAGAGAAGTAAAATTTTGATTATAGAAATGAGTAAAAAAAATTAGTTAAAATTTTATAAGTGATGTAGAAAAATTTAAAGTTAAAAGTTTTTAAATGTAGAAATGAAAAAAATTGTGTAACTATCTTTAGTAGGTGATATTGTATTTTTGAAAAATGTGGAAGGATTAGACTTTTATTTTTGAAACTTAAATTTCTTTTTTTAAAAATAATTTTTGTAAGCTATTATTATGTTTTTAAGTAAAAGAAAATATCAATTCTTTACTTTAGGAAGGGAGGAGTGGAATTTAAATTTTTTAAAGGCCTATCCAGATATAGTAATCCTTGCCTAAAAAAAAGGAAAAGAAAGAAAGAAAAAGAAAAGAAAAGAAAAGAAAAAGTTAAAAAAGGGAGGAGAAGCTTGAGGATTAGTGCCTAATCAAAAATTGGTCCCACATCTGTTCTTTTTAAAGTATAAGACTTGAGAAACTCTTAAGCTTAAGGATATAATATAGTAAGTAAAATAATACTTAATAAAAATTTTTAAGTGAAAGAAATAAAATGCCTAAGTTCTATATTTGGAAAATCTACAAGTATTTCTGAATTAGATAGAAACTCATTTTTTTCATACTTCTTCACTTTAAGGATTTCTAAACTTTAAGATGGTCTCATTCACTAGAATTTTTTTCTAAATTAGACTACTATATTTCTAAGGAAAATTTTTTGAGCCTCCTAAAGAAACTCATATACATATCATACATGCTTAGTTTTTAAAGATTGAAGTGTCACTTGATGATAAGTAACATTTTAAGTTTGGGGGATTTTGATATTTTGATACACCTAAAATATATAGTGTTTTTATACACATTTTTACACTTATTTTTGAGATATTGCACTTCAATGGAAGGTATTTGTGTGTTTTTTCTTCAGATATAACTAAAATTGTGAAAAATGGCAAAATGAGTGAAAGAGGATCAAATATGGAGCAAAAATGCAAAAATGGTGCAAAAGTATTTTGGCGTCTAAGTGCCAGATCCGACGCCTAAGCGCCGGTGAAATAGAGAAGGCCGCGCCTAGGCGCCAGAGACCCTGCGCTTAAGTGTCAGTGACAGTTACTTGATGGGTTATTTCATTTTGACAAATTTTGAAGGGACATTTGAGGCACCTATTCGCTAAAGAGGGTGGTTATGACCACTAGAAACAAAAATATGGTTAAAAGACTTGTGAAAGGAGGCATCTTTTGGAGAATACATTGAATTCAGACAAATTTTGAAGAGATATCAAGACACCTCTTGGAAAAATATTAGAAAGAGAGGCTTGAGACTTCTCAATGGCTGCTTTTAGTCTCCTCAAGGGGCTGCTTCTAGTCTCTTTAAGTGTTTCTTTTAGATTCTTCTTTGCTATGATTTCTGAGAGAGACTGTAAGACATCAATATCTATCTTTATTTTAGTTTTATTTTCTATTTTTTTAGAGTTAAGAGTATTGTAAGAAGAGGAGAGTCAAAGGAAATTCAAGAGTTTGGTGGAGTATTTGAGATAAGTTTTTATCTTTTTGTTACTACATTTGGTTTTAATTGAAACTTCTTGTTGGTTTGACAATGATTTCTGCTTTTAAACTAAAGCGTGGTTTTGTTTTCTCCATGAATTTTGAGTAGTTTTATTTATCTTTTTTCTTAAAATGATAAGTAAATAAAGTATTGAATGGAAGTTGTAGAGAGTATTGATCTTTAATGTTGGAGGCAGTTGTGATGATTTAATTTCATTTACTTCTTGATTTGGCCCATCAAGATGTTAAAATTTATTGTGAGAACATGTAAGAACCAGGATGGTATTGTCTCAATCAACAATTGGAAAGGATCACATGAGATTGTATGGATGAGATGTAATCCATATGATTGAGTGCAAATAAATAGGAAAATAATCGTTGAAGGGTGTAGAGTTAGAGGACTTTATAGTGACAGGTTAAAATGGTGTCAGGTTAAAGCCCCCAACTTAGTTTATTGCTTTAGGTTTTGATACGCGATGTTATCCCCAAGTGGAGGGAATCGAGGGAACTCTAAAGTGATAGCTGGTATCTTCCCTACCCAGCCGGTCTTCAAAACTATTCAAACTTTAAACTATTCAAACTTTAAATTATAAACTTTAAATTATCCAATATTTTTTATAGCATCTCTAGTAAGGGTAAAGAAAAATATTGCTCTGATTTGACACAACACAATTTTGCATACTTGGACAAGATAATTCTTATACTTGTTACCGATTCATGATAAGGAAAAAGATATTTCATATTCAGTGCTTCTTATCTTACAAAAACTCAAGTTATCTTTAGAAGTTGTTATTGTTTTGTCAAAATATCAAAAATACCCAAAAAAATTGAACTTTAATTACTGTGATAATATCTTTAGTTTAAGTAATTCTCTTTTTGAAATAGAATTTTGTTAATTAATAGTGCATATTGTGAACAATCCCCGTGAGTTCGATATTCGGAGCTTAATCAAAAAGACTTATATTACTTGATAATGA
>NW_018165457.1:504234-504917 GCF_001263595.1 Phalaenopsis equestris | reverse complement strand
GCTAAATAAAAAATTGATTAAACAAGGATTAGAGATATAAACATGATTAAATCGAACATCCTTGAAACGCCACTAAGCCTAATTAGGATTAAAATTTGGTTAAGTGTTCAAATTACACTAGCTTGCCTCTTTAAGGGTCTTCACCCACATAATTTTCAAATTAAATCACAAGTGACAATTACCTCTTTCTTAAGGATAATTAAGACATCAATGCTCACTGAGTATTAGAAGTATTCACAGGATGATTCATTAAGCAACATAATAAGTTCAAATGGACTCGAGGCTTTTCACCAGTTGGTGAGCCAGTTGGTGAGAGGGAGGCATGGACCTGCTTCCCCCCTCCTAACTTGATGGATACCTCAGAGGCCTATTAAACTTAATATTCTTTGCTTAATGAAATCATCCTTAGTTAAACTTTTTAAGGACTCAACAAAATATGACATAGGGTTAAGAAAACCACCAGAACTTAATTTTCCTGCTCTTCATAAACTGCCTTAACATACATTTTAAGTTTCAGATGGTGGAACAAGAAGACTCGCCAGGTACACTTTTACAATTTTCAGTGTTGTCCTTCTTGTACTTTCATACTGTACTTTTATACTTGCAAATTTGCATGCTAAACAAAGATGTCACCCTGCATGAAAATTAAAACCATCAGGATAGCCACATAACCATAACCAAAA
>NW_018165457.1:496312-500025 GCF_001263595.1 Phalaenopsis equestris | reverse complement strand
GGTTGGGAAGATGATAAAGGAGAAGAAGAAGAAGACACTAATGATGAGGATGATTAGCCCGATGTTAGTTTGTCTTGTGACTTTGATTGGTTTATTTTATGTTAGTTTGTTGATGTACTTTTATTTATTTATAGTGTACTTTGCATGAACTTGTTAGTGTTAAGTTTAGTTTTTCTGAATATATATTTTAGATTTCCGTTAATGTTTAGCACTTTCTTTTAATACAATAAATCCTTTCATATATACATGTTATTTGAATTTTATACACTCTTATATATTTGCCTTTTTATTATTCGTACCTACATAGTTCAATTTCAAAGTTCAAAGTCCAAAAGCAACAGATTAATACTTTTGAATATATTTAATATTTTCTTTCACCCTACATTTCTTATATTGCATGCTTTATTTATTAAAAATTTAAGTTTGGATGACCAAAAAAATTCTTTTAAAAGAAGGAAAATAATTTTCATTTGTCTTCAATTAACTATATTTTAAAATTTTAATATAACACGACCTTTAGTATTAGAGGATAACTTTAGATAACTATATTTTTGTTTCTAACTTTATATAGTAGGCTTAAGTAAAGGTTTTCCATAATGAAGGTTATTTCTTAAGTTGAGGTATTTAGTATGAAAGAATAAGACTATATTTTTTTATTTAAAATAAAAACAAATGTATTTTTAAAGTAATAAAATTTGTAGAGTTTCATAGATAAAGAAATGAAAATGAGACTTTTTGAAAAAATTTGAAAACTAATATGACTTTATCAAGTTAAGGAATGTAAAAAGTTTTTAACTTTAAGAAGAAGACAGTAAAAGTTCAAAATGATTAAAGGTCATCCAGATCTAGTAATCCTCACAAAAAAAAAGAGAAAAAAAGATTGAGGATTAAAAAGATCCTGAAAGCAAAAGAAAAAAAAAAATAAAAAGTAAAAGCAAAACCAAAAGAAAAAGTATGTGAGGAGAAGCTTGAGGAGATGCCTAATAAAAAGTTGGCTTCACTTGAATCAACTTGAGGAAAAAGGCTTTATTACATTTCTAAACTTGTATTTAAGTATTACTATCCTTAGTAATAAAGTTCTCATGAAATTCTTTTTCATATGGACATTCTACATATATTTAATATGACAAAACTACAATTATTTTTTAAATGAATAGAGAAGCATAAATCTTAAACTAGACTACCGATGTGCCCCTAGTATGTGTTGTTTTTCTGCATGTTTTATGTCAATTTAAATCCCGAGTAACAGTGTCACAAACTTGACCGGTCCTGAAATTATGCAGTAATTTAGCTTTTAAAAATATGACCAAAATCTTGAGCCAATTTATATTAAGTAGTTAATGTGCCAAATCAAAATATTAATAAAATATATAAAATAGTTCACACACTAGGGTTCTAAGCAAGTGTACATATCACTTCAAGTAATATAAGACTTTCTTTAAAAACCTCAGTATCGATCCCATAGAGAAGCGCAGTAAAAAATCCCTTAGGCTAATTCTAGTCTACTACTATCAAGTCTTAGTTTGGAATATGGAAATTCTTATGATAATAATATAAATCACAATATTTAAACAATAAAAACTAAAGTAAGAAAGACAAGTTTAAATGAGTTTAATGAATGATAACAGAAATGTAAAAAAAAGAACTAAGTTTACTGAACTAACTTCTAAACATCAAAGTTAAATTTACTAAGACTAAATAAAGTTTTGTGACGAAGAGTTAAAATTTAAGAAAACATTATATATATATATAATAAAAAGTAGAATTCTTATTTTTTTCAGGATGAAGTTTTTGGTGCTGTTGTAAAGAAGGAAAGATTAGTGGAGAATAAAATTGCATACATTGTTATACTGGTGCATGTAAACAGTCAAGACAGCTGGGAGGATTCTGGCTGTCATTCCAGAGTCATCCTAAACTATAACATTATCCCTCACCTGAAGGCTAACAATCTTGCATCAGTTTTTAAACATTAGGACCAAATTAGAAATTTTAGTCTGTGTCACCTTAAAATCTCTAATTCTGCATCCAACAAAGTATATTTCCTTATTTATTTGCACTCAACTCCATGGATGACATCCTCTCCCATTAAATCAAATGTGATTCTCACTATATTGTAGAAATCATAACCCTTTCGGAACATATATTTCTCAATATATTTTAACAATTCAATTGATCAGATCAAAAAAGTAAATGAAGATTGGAGTTCAAATCATCAAAAATTATTGACAATTAAAACCTTATAAAATAAAATCAATTCCTCAGAAAACCATATCTAAAGTAGGGAGAAGGATAAAGAAGACTACTCAGAATTATGAGAAGGTTACAACAGAACACAGATTTCATATATAAAAATAAGTTTACAAAACAAAAGAAATAAAAGACAACTTATCTCACAATCCTTCCTAAGAAAATCCTTAGAAGTTCTCTTCAAGCATTTCTCTCCTTACAAGTACTCTCAATTCTCTCTTAGAAGTGTAATGAAGAAGAAATCTCTCATCTTCTCTCTTCTCTTACAATCCTTGAAGAAAATCTCCAACCCCTTGACTTTATCTTTCTCTCTCTCTCTGTCTCTCTTTTCGCCCCCCTTACATGCCACACCAATCAACTACAGAAAACCTCTCTTTTATTAAAGGCTGCCTCCCTCCAAAAAGAAATCCCTCCAAAAAGAAAAATTTTATCCAAAAGTCAACTCTTTTGAATTTAAAAGGCATGTTTATTGATCCAAGAGACATATCCCTTAATAAAAGAACCATAACCCTTCATAAAAGAACACATAACCCTTCATAAAAGAACCTTCTAAAGTGTCTGGATGCATTGAATCACTCCATGGGGTGTTTAGAATAACTATCCATCTAAAAATTTGTGCAACATTCGTCTCGAATTGCCTTAATCCGCAAAAAGTCGTCTCTGGCGCATCTGGCGCCAACTTGCTTAAGTTTGCTTTATTTTGGGTTTTGGTGCTTCTGGAGCCAAATATAGTGCATCTAGCACTATCTCTCTATCAAATGACACTTCTGGTTCATCTGACACCAGCTCTCTGTAAAATGGCGCTTCTGGCGCCAATCTAGCGCATCAGGCACCAGAATTCCCAAAATTCGCTATTTTTGCTCTAAATTTTGTCCTTTTTGCTACTTTTGCTCCAAATGCCTAAAATTGATACCTGCAATAAAAACATGAAAATACCCTTATTTAAAGTGTAATATCACCAGAAATAAGCATAAAATATATACTTAAAATAAAATATTATTTTGGTGTATCAAAATCCCCCAAACTTAAATGTTACTTGTCCTCAAGTGTCTCTTTTACTACATAAAAGCATATGACTTAGGATAGAAATTAACTTATAACTCCTATACTTTAGTTTAATAAATAAAATAGTAATATTTAAGAAAAATCTTTAATTACTTAGATTCAAACTCTAAGTCTAAGAGTACTTAGTAATCAAATTAAGATTTTTGAATCTCTATTCATTTCAAGTAAAATTGCAATTTGTCATATTAAGGATACTTAGAACATTCATATGAAAAAGAAATTTATGAAAACTTTACTAGTAATGCTACTAATACTCCAATACAAGTTTAGAAATGTAATAGTCTTTTCCTTAAGTTGATTCAAGTGAAATCGATTTTTGATTAGGCATCTCCTCAAGATTCTCCAGACTCATTTTTCTTTTCTTTTCTTTTCCCTTTTTCTTTTTTTTTTCTTTTTCTTTT
>NW_018165457.1:475351-496291 GCF_001263595.1 Phalaenopsis equestris | reverse complement strand
TTTTTTTTTTTTTTTTTCTTTTTTTTTTTTTTTTTATATTTTCCAAGTGAGGATTACTATCTTAAAGTCAAAACTCCTTACTGTTCTTCACTTTAGAAATTCATATTAGTTTATGATTTTTTATGAAGTTTCATTCTTTTCTTCTTACATGAAACTCTAAAATTCTTAATACTTCAAAAATATAATTTCCTTTACTTAAAATAGAAAAAAAAAACATAGTCTTATCTTTTTGTACCAAATATCTTTAACATAAAAATTGACCTTCATTATTAAAAATTTTTACCTAAATTTACCATAATATTCATAAACATAAATATAGTCATTTAAAGTTAAATCTTAATATCCCAGGTCATGTTAAATAATTTTAAACTATAGTTAATTGAGGAAAAATAAAATTTAGTTTACTTCTTTTTAAAATAAATTTTTCTTTCCCCCAAACTTAAGTTTTTAAGTTTTTAAGTGAGTTTTTAAGTGATTTAAAAATGTTTTAGTACTAAATGTAGTAGGTGATATAAAATAGTAAATGCATAAAAATAAAAACTAACCTGTAAAGGATTTCTGAGTATGAAACTGGGTTCTGTTGTACTGCAGGTACTAACTTTAAAAAAACATATATACTTTAAAGAATTAAATGAAACATAATATATTTTAAAGGATTTGCTGAAAATTAAAAACAAAAACAAAAAATGAAAATACTAAAAATACAGAAAAAGTAATAATTTACTATTACTATTACAATTTAGGTCCACAACACAAAATGAAAGTTTTTACCACAACTGTTTCAAATAACATCATGTTGACCTCACTTTTGGTTGAGGTCTGGTTCCTCCTTAGTAGCCTAGGGTCTAGCCAAAGGCTTTTCTGTTGACTATTCCTAGAGGACTAGAAAATAAACACTCACCATTAGAAATTTTAAACTCTTCTTTGCTCAACTAGAAGTTACACATATTAGTCCTAACCTCTAGCACTTAGTAGGTGGGGTCAATATGAGGGAACTCATATGAGGGAACTCAAGGAGAGAGAGTCCTCATAGGATGTTCAAGCCTTAGGACTAACCTTGGGTGGTCTGGTCTTTGTTAGGCTAGCTTGCACAAACTACATTTTTTTTTTCATACACCCCAAACCCAAAGACCACTTGCACTTGATTTGGTCTCCTAACACCTTTTGGAAAGCTCATATGGGTGGACCCAAACCCCTAGTCCTTGGCTAAGAGAGTTAGGACTAGCATAATGAACATCCAAAGTGAGTCCTCATATGGTTCTCATGACTTGAAAATGGCTTCATGGCTTACTTACCCATCCTAGCCCAATTTTTTATCAAATTACCAAAATACCCCTGCAACCCTAAAATTTGCCAAAATTGCCAAAATTGCCCAAAATACCCAGATTTGTCCAAAAGTCATTTCAAACCGTTCCCCACTACCCGAATTGACCAAAATCACCAAATTCTCAAAGTACTCCAAATTTGCCAAAAATTACCAAAATGTCCCTCATGACCCAAAATTTTCAAAAATTTTCAAAAATTTCAAAATCATCTTAATTATCCACAAAATCAATTTAAACCACTCAGCTCAAATTGGTCAAATTGACCCATTTTGACCAAAACCCCCAAATTGCCCTTAAAGGCCCAACTTCCCCAAATTAACTCTAATGTCAAACAAATTGGCCCCTATTGCCCAATTTCAATTCCAAACCAAAATTCAACATCCCTAATACAAATTGAAACCAAATAAAAAACCAATTTGACCCAATTGCAAGCTCAATTTCACCCAAACCCAGATCTAACACAAAATCCCCAAATTGACCCTATGTTAAAATTCCACCAAATTGGTTTTCCAATTCAATTCAAAATCACTTAAAATTCTTTAAAAAATCTTCATGAAATATCCCTACACCAAATTAAACATTTAATTGACCCAATTTTAGCCCAAATTCACCCCAATTTTAAAAGCCTAAGCCCACCACATTTAATTCCAAAAGCCCAAATCCAAAGACCGCATGGCATGAAATTTCTTCCATCATCCATTTAATCAAAACCATTCATTACATTTTAAATTTATGATCAAGTCATTCCAAATCAAGCCTCTTGAAAGAATCCACAAAAATATGCCATAAATCCAAAATCTCTTTTCATGCAAATTGGCCAAGCCAAGGACAAGCATGAAGTCATCCCCAAGCTATAAGTGAGTCATATGAGCTTTAGCCGCCTCACCAAACTATTAATGGCAAAAGGAGGGATACTTTAAAGCTCCCTTAAAAAAGGTTTTAACCTTTTTAATGACAGACTCTAACCCATGCTTAGTCAAATCCTTTGGATAGGGACCTCTCCTCACTAATTAAGCCGAGCCAAATGATCTCCTCTTTAGCCCAAACCAACCTTGGTGGGTGAGCCCAAACCAAATCCATGCTTTGACCCAAATTGACTCAAAAATAGGTTCACCCCAATTCCTCTTTAATTCAATACCTTTACATATGGCCAACCCCAATTAACTTCACCAAAACCAAGCCCTGATCCCCCTGAACAAATGGTGACCTGACCCTGGCTAGCCACCTTGGCTGTCAAAAAGCACCATGGCTAAGGAGCAAGGAAGTTAAACTCAAAATTACACCCAAAAAAGCTGGCTCACTGCAATTAGATTTTTTCCCCTTTCTTCCCTTCACCTAAGAAACCAGAGCCACCCACTAGTTAGCCCAATTGCAGCCTCCAAGCCCCTCTATTTAAACCCCACTCCTCCATGGACAAAGGGGAGACCAACTAAAACCTTAACAAAACTCTGCCAAAATTTCACTAGAGCTACCTTAAGACTTCCTAAGAATAATCTTTTCATCCTTAGTCAACCAAGTTCACTACCTGAGTTCAATTTTGGAGCTCAAAATCAGGTTGAAACCAGAACATACTTCACCACAGCTTCATAGTGCACCAAAGTCAAATGAATTGCACCCACACCCTCCCTTGAGTGAAAGAAGAAGATCTCCCACAAAAGCCTCATCACCAGACCACCCTAACATAGACTTTGATCAACACCCCAAATTGACCTTGGTCAAAATCGAACATAGGCAACTCACCACGATCTAAGGCTTCATCTAGGAGCTTTCTGAACTCAACTCAAGCTTCTGGAAGTACCCAATCGAGGCCAAACCTCTTGGGAAAAGGTATTGAATTTTCTCCTCAAACCGAACCTATTTTGATTCTCCATGTTCATAGACTCAATTTAAGACTTGATTAGCAGTATGGATGCATTCTCCTAGTCTAGATGCGCCTATAGGAACAAACGCGAAGAGATTTGGTTAAGTATCGAGCGAGATATTAAGGTTAAAAGGTTGATGGTTCACGGGTTGGGGGACTTGTGGATGATGACTGCGAGCTGTCCGATCACGCGTGTATCGAACGAACGGCTGAGATCGCGTTGGATGAAGTTTTAGTGCTTATACAATGGGCTAACTCAGCTGGCAGCGCCCGACTAGATGCGGATGTGTGTGCGACTCGGAGTTGCCTAGGATGCGCTGGCGCTGAGCCAGATATGTAAATAAATCAGAATTTTCTGATTTATTTAAATGTTCAGAACTTCAAAAATCCATATCCTTTCATATAAAAATCACAAAAATAAAATAAAAATACTCTCATCCTCAGTGAACAGAGGAGAATAATGTGAAAATAGTTCATGTCAGTTTGATGCATGTGTGATTTTTAATTAATTAAATATTGCATTCCTTATTTGGTTCCTTATTTGTATTTGGATTCTCCATTTGCATGGACATTTTACCATGACTTGATTTTTGGGGCTTTTGATCTTTCTATCATGAGGGACCTTCCCTGATTTTTCCATGGTCAGGGGAGGTCAGGCAGAGATTTTTATTTTTCAATCATGCCATGTCTCTTTTGGTAAAATAATAATAATAATTAAAATATTCATAAAAAAAATACAAATCTTGTTTTGATAGGTTCACTATGGTCAGAAAACCATATGAAAAATTTAACTTATTTTAACTCATTTAAAATAACCCTAATTGTCATTAAATCCTAAAAATGAAATATAATTAAATTAGACAAAATATAAAAGTAAATGGCACGAGAACTACTCTACAATTTAATTTAATGTTAAAGGAACTCCCCATAAAAATTTCAAGTCAATTGGAATTAATTTGACCTCTAAAATGGATTAATTAAGTGAAATTGTAGTTTTGACACTAAAATAATTATAATAATTAAAATATAACTAAAACAATCACCAAATTGGTTTTGGGAGCTTCTTATGACTAGAGGAACCTAAGAAAAGTAAAAGTGTAATTAAAATAAATACTTCATTTTTTAAGCTATTTTTAAGTATTTAAATAAATAAAAATTAATTAAAAATCATAAAAATTACAGAATTATAAAAACACACTAAAATGTCACATTTGGCTTCCTGATCATCTGGGACCAATTAAAATAAATTTCCTAATTTTTTTATGTTAAGATATTAATTTTTAAAGACTTAAAATAAATTTTCTTTAATTTTCACTAAAATAATTCCAATAATTAAAATATAAACCATAAAATCATGAAATTTATTTCTCTAAGTTTCTTGAACTTAGAGAGATTTAAAAAAAATATAAATATAATTTTCCACTTAAATAATATTTTCTATTTAATTAATACTCAAAACAAACAAATAATTCTAATAATTATAATTCTAATAATTAAATTAAAAATAATTCTAATAATTAAATTAAACCTCTAAAAATCAAGAAAATTGGTCCAAGTGGTCCACTGACCTAGTTGAATCTCTAAGAATTTTTTAAGGACATAAGTTTTGTTTTGGTTGAATTATTGAATTTTCATTAAAAAAATTCCTATTTTTGCATTAAAAATCATTATAAAATTAAATAAATTCAGAAAAATCATATTTTCTCCTCTGATGTTTTAATTAACCCATGAGTGGGATAGTATAAAAATTTTAAAGTCATTTGGGTTTGATTTAATGAATTATGAGGTGTTAAGACTTTAAGGGCAAAATAGTAGTTTTAGGATTTAAGCCCCAATTAATATTTTGGCCTAACTAAAGGGTAAATGGGTAAAAAATGATCTTAATTGATAGGTCTTGATGATGGAAACATGAAAGAGATAAATGGTAGCAACCAATCTCACTTTGGTCTCATTAAGGATAAATTTGTAATTTCTCAATTTGATGAAATTTGGAAGAGTAATTAAATCAGAAGATATTGAGGTCGGGGGTTTGTCTTTGGAAGATCATAACCCACTGATTCAAAACCTCAATTAATGGTTTTCAAATGATTTATGATTCTTGATAAGGATCAAAGGTATAAATATTTATATTTTCCTAAAAATTACAAATCTACCCATTAAGTTTTAAGGGCTTAGTGGTGAATCAGGCTTAATCAAAATTTTTTCTAATGAGTTTTAGAAAAGGACCTATAATTAATTTCAAACATTTTCAAAACACTACAAGCCTATCTTTGAAAATCAAATCGGGTAAGTTTCTTAATTAAGCCCAAATTGCCCGTGAGGGCCTTTACACGTATAATCCATAAGTGAAACATCAAATAATAATTACTCCACTTAAAGGGATAATCAAACCATCCAGGTTCATTAAGCATAAGGGTATGAATTGGGTGAACCACTTAACAAACATAATAAGACCAAAATGAACTCGAGATGATTCGAGGGGCTATGAAATGTTTAGGGTATTACCCAGGAACTTTTCATGATCCTTTGGTAATACACTTGGACATATTATGATTTGCTTGATGGAATCATCTCGATAGATGAATAAATTAGACCTATTAGGGTTTGACATAGGGTTTGGTAGACACACCTCAAACCTATGTTCTTTGTTTTTCCTACAAGCATGTTTTAATTCTTGCAAAATTATATATATGCTTTGTAAGTATTGACCTTTCAAGTGGAGGAACGGGAAGAATCAATAAGTACGCTTTTAAGTTACCGCATTGTAATTTACTTTTATTAACCTTTTTGTGCCTCTCATTTCCTACATGTAAACTTGCATGTTAAACAACAAGGTCACCCTGCATGTCAAAACTGAAACTCTTAGGATAGTCACAGAATTGAAATTAAGACTAAAATTAAGAAATCAAAATAACATAAAATCTACCACCACAACAGTCAAAATATAGGACAACTCAAAATTTTCCAACAAACAAAACAAAAAAACAAAAAAGAATTGCAACTAAATTAAAACGTCTCTATCGGATGATCAGGAAGGAATCCCTTAATCCCTTAGAGGAGGTAACCTATGGTTGCTAATAAGATTTCCCAATGTCTAAATGAAAGTATGAAACTCATTGAGTTGAGTTTAGTAAATTCATTTGGACTAAGTGAATTCGAAAAAAATAGTGTTGCTGGATGAGGGAACTGGGGATCCTAACCGGTGTCGCTCTAATCAACTTTAACATCCTCCATGATGTTTAAATAACCATAATCTTAGAAAATATTTGATTTGACATCATGACTTGACACATTAGAAAAGTTAAACTCGCTACAATGAGAAGCTTGGAGATAACTTTGTGGGTAGCCTTCTGCAACAACAATCTACAACAATGTAGCATGAGGATCTGCAACAGTACATCTTTCCTTAGAATTAATCCTTCCTTAGAATTAAACAACAAGCCATAAGATTTCGAGGTTGTCCGCCTAGTGCGACATAAATCCTCAACTTTTTCTTTAGGCCTTTGTAAGGCTCTGTTATACAATTTAAGCCCTAACTTGTTTTAGGATTTCGAGGTTGTCGTTCTTCACGACCTAAATTTTCACATCTAGTGAAAGTCTTGTGTTGGCGACAGACATTTTCTCTCTAAAGGAAATCCCTAACAAAGCCTCTATCGACAACTCATCATGACGAACAAATACAACATGAAAACTACTTCTTCCTCTTTAGAAGTTACTTTAGAATTTGAACCTGGGATGTAGGGTTCTACAACTTCTAAAATCTTTTTCTGCTTCACCAATCACAAACTGCATGGCAAAAAGTTTCTCAAGTGGTCTCAATCGATCTTTATATGGATCTGTGGTAAGGGAAAAGATGATCATCTCATGAAGGAATTTCCTGTACCAAAAATTACTGATCATAAACATCAGGCATAAAAAATTGAAGATCACATGGCCATGTGATGGCTTGTCAACTCCTTGACCATGAAAATTTGAGAAAACTTTCTTCTGTACAAAATGACAAAAGAAATCTGGGACGCCACAAGGGAAACCTATTGAATTGTTGACAATACCTTTGAGATGAAAGACACTGAAACTAGATTACACAACCTGTGACAATGTGAGTTGAATTCTACTCAATATTTCATCACTCTCCAAATATTGACTCCAATTAGATATGTATGAAGCATACACATGAATGTGCTTACAAGATTCTGCTTTCTACAAAACTATTGTTGAATAGAAGAGAACCTTCAAGTTCCTTTTAGAACTCGACAAGGAATTAGATGAAGTTAAAGGGAAAATCATGGGAACTAAACTTCTTCTCTCAATTCATGAAACTTTTACTGAAGTACAAAGAGAAGAGAATAGAAGAAAATCATGATGATGGGTAATGTCACTACATCAAATGTTGACAACTCGATTTTATACACTCACAAATCGTTATGGGACAACAATTCAAAGAGAAACAGATTATGGAGTGAACATTAAAAGAAGCTTGGCCGTATGAAGGAGAGGTATAGGAAAACTTATGAAATTTCTGCAGATTGGAAGCCAAACAAAGTCAAAAGTGATTGGGAAAATCCAGTGAACACAACATCAAAGAAAGATAAACCTCTTGAACATAGTCCATTCAGTAAGGAACACTTGAAGCTCTCTAAAGGCTTTTGAAACAATATTATGAGTCTTCTACAAGCCTTCCAGCAGCTTCAAGATTGTCTGACATCTGTTATTGTTGCTTTCAATAGGAAGAACCAAATGTGGATAGTGAATTTTGGAGCATCTAATCACATGACGTGATATTACTGCTTTCTAACCCCTCCATTTTTGGAAGCATCACATTGTAGTTAGAACCACATATGGCTCCATTTCATCTAAAGAAGGATGAGGAAGTGTGAAACTCTCAAATGACCTTATTCTATAATCTGCGTTATATATTCCTAAACTTAACGGTAATTTACCGTCTATCGGTAAACTAACTCATGAAATAAATTGTGTTTCTGAATTCTACTCTAATTTATATGAATCTTAGGCAATAGACTCGGAGAACGTGATTGGCAGTGCTGACATTAATCATGAACTTTACCTACTTATTCGGACTCTCCCACTTCAAAAGAACTATCCCATCATTCACAATCCCTTGATTCAAGTCATGTTTCTGAGTGTTTCTCATTAGAGTCGAGTTATGTTAAGACATTTTTGTCTTGGGCATCCTAACTTCTATTAATTTATTTCTCAATAAAAAGCCTAGTTCTTAATAGTGTGAAACTTGAGAACTTGCTAAGCATACTCGATAAGTGTACTCAAACTTGAAATGCAAACTAACACGTCCATTCTCCATGATTCTTAATGATATTTGGGGGCCATCAAAAATAAAAAAATACAAGTGGGGATATGTAGTTTGACAAATTCATTGATGATCACACCAGAACCACTTGGACCTTTCTCATGAAAAAAAAAATTGAAAATGTCAGCATATTTGAAACCTTCCACAACATGACCCTTATCCAATATCAGAGAAAAAATTAAATTGTAGAAAATTATAATGTGAAATACTGCTAAGTCCACTCTCGACCCTTATCTATCCAATAATAACATAATTCATATAGGCTATTTTATTGACACACCCCAATAAAATGATGTGACTAAGAGAAATAACAGACAACTCATTGAAGTGGATCATTCAATATTTTTACTAACAATGTATCCACAGTTTAGAGGGATGCAATTCTCACATCTACTTATCTCATAAATAGGATACCCAATAGAGTGCTAATCTTTAACAGACCTCTTAACACCTCAATAAAATCTTAGTCATATATTCAGTTATTCACCTCTAACTTAGCACAAATTTTTTTTTGTTGCATCACTTTTGTTCGTCTACATTAACCACATCAGACCAAACCTAATCCATGTCAATCAAATGTATCTTTGTGGGAAACTTTTTTAAAAAATGGGTATAGGAGTTACTCTCTATAAATAAAAAAAATTACAACTCCATGGATGTCATGTTCTTCGAAAACCAACAATATTACTTCAAATATAACATTTAGGGGAAGAGTTAGAAAGAATATTGGATTTGGGATATCATCTACGAACCTTAAGCTCACCTCCCTTATATCCATGACATACGCACTTTTGTCCCCACTATTACAAATCAACCTAAAAATGAACCTACTACTCTAATAAATCCTCTCACAACTCACAAAAAATCAAGAACTCTGTGCACACTAGAAAGAAAAAACCAAGTGAGCATCTAAGGGATAATATGAAAAATTAGGAATGCAAATCACTAGAACCAACTCCACACAGCCTAAGTATTCACATGGAAGTTTCAACACGTCATGAACATCAAGAGGAGGAGCATAAGAATGCACAAAATACCAGATAGAAGATTTTGTGACCTATAGAAAATTATCATACTGTTATAAATCTTTTGTTCAGAACTTAGATAAGGTACACGTCCCAAATTAAATTCAAGACTCCTTATCTATGCTTGGAAAAAGACTTTGGAAGAAGAGATTTTTACCCTTGAAAAGAATGATATATGAATAACAACAACTCTACCACCTAGGAAAAAAACTGTATGGTGCAAATGGGTATTTACTGTCAAATACGAAACAGACAAGAGCATATAAAAGTTTAAGACTATACTTACAATAAAAAGGTTGATAATAAGGGAGCAAGAGACATTTGCACTAGTGGTGAAACTCAATACAGTAAGAGTACTATTACCATTGGTTGTCAACCAAGACTAGCCTTTTATATCAAATAGAAATTAAAAATGCATTTCTTAATGAGGATCTTGGAAGAAGTGTATATGGAGATACCTCTAGAGTTAAAAAATAACACAAATAATCAAATGATGTGCAAACTAAATAAATCATTGTATAAGTTGAAAAAAATCTCCCAGAGCACAGTTTAAAAGGTTTATCAAGGTTACTTTTATCAGTGTGTACTATTAGTGTCAAGATAATCATACTTTGTTTGTGAAATCAAATCAAAAAAGTATGATATGCATCCTTATTACATATGTAGATAACATTATTCTTACAGGTAATGACTTAAAAAACTTAAGACAATCAAAAGAATAATGGCTTTCGTGTTTGAAATCAAAGATCTTGAAACTTCTTCATCAAAATGAATGTAGCTAGATCCAACGAATGCATTATCATATCTCAGAAAAAAATATATCATTAACTTATTAAAAGAGAGATGAATGTTGGAATGCAAACCAACAAATACTCCTATAGATCCTAATTAATGAACATGAAAAGAAGAGTAACAATACAATTGAAATAGGGATGTATCAAAGAATTATTTAGAAACTTATTTATTTATCACATACAAGAACTGATGTTTCTTTTTTTATCAGTATATTAAAGCCAACATATGAATGATCCAAATGAAGATCATTTAGAAACGATCTTTTGAATCCAAAGGCAGCTAAAGATAACTCCATGACGTGAATTGATATTCAGGAAAATTGGGAACCATGACATTGAGATATACACTAATGCTAGTTGTGTAGGAGAACTAACTGATAGAAGTTCTACCATGAGTTATTGTTCATTCGTTTATTTGTATTGGGTATCTTTGTTACATGGAGAAATAAAAAAAATCAGTTATGAGGGCAAAAAATTGTACGAAATCTAAGTGCCTTACTCTCTTCCTAGGATTTTGTGAAGAGATGTGGCTAAAGAAATTATTGGTAGAACTTCACATGAAGAATCAAAACACTATAAAGATGTTCAATAATAGTCAATCAACCATCAAAATTTTAAAAAATCATATGTACAATGATCAAACCACACAGAGAAAATGATAAACACTTCATCTTTGAGAAAGTCAATGGAGAGGTTGTCCAACCAAATTATACCCCAACATAATATCACATTCCTCCCATCTTATTAGGGCATTTCCTCGACATCACTTTAGTGATCTCAATAGCAAGTTTGAAATATTTGACATACAATTTAACTTGAGGACGAGTAATGATATGCACACAATTTAGAAAATTTTTAGTCTACTGTTACATTAGAGGGGAGAAAATATTATCTCTTAATGATCTATTATCATGTTTTATTTATTTTCTTTATAACATGATTAAGTTCCCTCTAATTATAAGAGAATTAGTCTGAACTGCACATACATTAGTTATCGACTTAATGAGAAATTAGAGCTTTTTCCTCAAAGAAAATGCTCCTAAATGTTATATAAACAAAAAGCTAAAACAAATATACAACACTGCACTCACAGGTAAAATAACCACAATCTTATTGATTTTTGAACATTGCAAACGCTAGATCACACTTAATTTATGAGGCATGACTCGCACCAGCAAGCAAACGCAATGCACTAAACAAGTTCAGTTTACATGTCTAACACATATACTCTTTCATATCACACAAAAATACCATCATTTTAAAAAGTGAAATACACCTTTACATATATAGTTTAGCCAGTGTGTTCATAAAAATTGAAATTTAGGTGTCGGATATGCAAGCACATGACAATTGAGTGATATGCACGTAAATCTTCCAAGGAAAAAAAAAACACAATCATTTGCAAGATAAATCACAAAAACTCCAAACTCCCCAACATTACAAGAGACAAAATTTTACAAAATGTATAAAAAAACTAAACTGTTCGGAGTTTAGACAATTCTGAAATTGCACTTTGCTCGTATGACTCCTCCCAGTTCCTCCCATCAAACAATCTAACCTCAACATCTGAAATTGTGCCATCATCAACACACTTAACCGTCACTGCAATGCCATCGGGATTCGACCTTGGAATGTAAAAAGACGTTATTCCACAAACCTTACAGAACATATGTTTTGCCGTGTGGGAGCCGAAGCTATAAGTGGTGAGATATCGTTCAGAATCTCCGACGAGTTTGAATTTGGATGATGGAACAATGAAGTGAATGTTGCCTCTCATTGAACAATTTGAGCAATTGCATTGCCATACTACAACATTTGGAGGAGCTTCAACTTGCCATCTTACATGTTTACAGTGGCAACCCCCACTATGAATAACAATCTCAGAACTCATTGCAAGAATAAAAAAATTCTGTTGTTTCATGTCAATGTAAGCAGTTAATCATAATAAATATTTGATAATAAAAGCAAATAATAATTATATGAGTAATTTTGGGATAAAAATAGCAAAAAATAAAAAGTAGATATGTTCAACAGAAAGAAGGATTTGTTAATAAGTCACAGATTCTCCTTCACCAGATTTAAATGCAATGACGCAAGTTCGATGGGAATACCATCAAATTATTAAAGGCAATCTATTTGAGATTTCTCTCTCTTTTTTTTTAATGTGAATGACATCCATGTGATGGGGATGAATTTAACTATTTTTGATATAGCATTTTGCCATTCCCTTAATAATGCTGTTATAGTGACGAATTTCAACTAAATTATCATTAAAAAGAGTAATATCATTCTTTTTATCTATTTTCTTCCTTTAAATTGATAATATCATGTCATTAAAAGACATTAACTATAACCATAGTTAATTGTTTCTAGACAAGTTCATTACAAATTCCTATGTTGGAATTGAAGGACTTGTTCATGATGGGTCATTTCTGCTCCTCAATCTCATTAATTGGTCTATTTTTCTATGTGGGCAGATTACGAAATGCATTAAAAGAGAAGATTAAGAAATTTGAGGACATTTTTGGCATAATTGCTTTAATGGTCTATTTAGACAGTGATAAGTAGATAATTGTTTAGAGGACATTCACCTTACTAAAGGTGGTTGGGATGGGATTGGGCTTTATCACACTTCCTATCATTAATCATTCATCTCATGTTAAGTGGGCATATAAGTTATTATATAAATGGGCTAGATGAATATGCATAATATATTCTAGCATAATTATATGAGCATACTATTATTCTAACTTTATGATTTATTTGAAATTAATATCAACTATATACATATTTTTTTAAGACATAAGTTACATGAATAGTATTATTATAAACTAGAAGAAGTGAAAGATGGTTTGTGGGAGGGACAAACAATTGGTGATTGATATAAGTTTGAACATTCAAATATATCATAGAAAACTCAACATATAAACTTGAACAATAATGAGATTATTTATTTTTTAAGAATAAAAAATAGATACTTCTCAAATAATGCATAATTAGATAAACTTAGAAATTTTTTAAGAATACTAAATTGTGCAATTAAGTCTAACACAAGGATTGAAATGTGTGTGTAATCATTATCCTCCAAGGGTTGCCCCACAAAAAAAAGGCCAAGAGTTTATTGACTTGGCTACATATTTTTCGTAGATGAAAGCATTGCTCAACTTAACCTTGTTATTCAAAGTCAAGAATCACTTATAAACTATAGGGATAATTACATACATAGCATCCGAAACATTGCTATTTACAAAAATCTAGTACGCAGTTGATATTTTTGAACTATTGAACTAATGTATTTATGTGTTTCACAATCAAATCATTAAAAATTTAATAAAAATGAAAAATATGGTTTGGAGTTTTATCATGAATTTTGATATTTGACAGAGAATTTGAAAAATATGACACTAAATAGGACGCAATGGAGAAAAAGGATTCATGTAGCCAACCCCACGTAGTGGGATTAAGGCTCTGTCGTTGTTGTTGTTGAGACAAAGAAGTTGAAAAATGGATGAAAGAGGGTGCTAGATTTGTAAATAGCAATGTTTCAGGTGCTATGCATGTAAACAGCCCGAAAATATAGTATGCATCAAACTTAAGCAAGAGTTTCCATAAAATACATACTTTATTGAAGAGTTGTAGTGCTATTATATTTGATAATTTATTATAACTCAAATAAAAATAAAACATTCCACCTCTCTTTGTTGACTGTTGCATGCAGTGTTAAAACTCTTCTTACCAGAATTTTCTTTCATAACTTCCATCGAAATTAACTTAGGTCTACCCATTTATTAATGTCTAACTCCCAAATAGCAATCTCAATCAATGAAAGCTGTGCAAAAAGCTTAATTTAAACTAGGGTTAACATCAATTACAGTTTTTCACAACAATCAATGCATAGAACAATTCATAAACCCGGACCCAATGCGTTATGATTAGCAATTTTAGCACAAGATTACTGCTGAATCATTCATGAAATAATAAAAAAAAAACTTAATCTAATCCAATACAATATAAGGCTGACTATAGATATTAACTTAGCATGCAATGGTCCAACATGACCAATTTTCATGAGCGATGAATTTATCCAAGAATGAGAATGAAAATTTAGGGCGTAAAAATAGGTAGAATAATGAAAAAAAACAGTATCATTTTTCATAGGTTCATCAATGTCAATGTGGAAAAAAAACAGCCAAATACGGAACAAATACAGCTTTGTGCTTATAATACTTGGGGTTCGTTTGAAAGAATTTTTAATGCTTTCCATAGATTGGAAATTTGAAAAGTCATTTTCACTATTTTTTGATTTAAAACATATTCAAAATTGCTTCTAACATAACTCCATTTGTGTGACATTTAGGACTGTGATTGGGAATGACTTCTCAAGAACTTCAGCAGTTTGCTAAATTAAAAAGTCGAAATTACAATAAAAAACTCTGAATCACAATCAAACGATCTCACGCTGTGATAAAGTTGGTACAATTTTTGAAACCAAAATGATGGTAGGAGGCAAGATAAAAAAGAACATTGTTATTCATCTTTAGCAATAGCAAGATTTTTCTTTCTTCTAAGTGTCGTATCATTATGAGGATTTCCAAAAATTTTGACAAGTTTATACTCACTGGTGAGATTACATTTTTTTTTGTTATATTAATATAATATTTTATAAAATTATGTCAACTTTGACAATTTTTATTTCACAAAAGTAATGAATAAAAATAAAATTAGCAGAATAAAATAACAAATTCATGACTTTTTAAATTTAAAAAATTATGTATATAATCATTTTGCATATTTGTAATTTTTTTATAAAATTAGTAAAATAAATGATATTTGTAATTTATATATGAGCATTTTAATCTTTTACATGAAAAAGCTAAGCTACTAAACCCAAATAAATAAGAAAAAAAATTTTTGGACTGAAAATGCAAAAAAAAAAAAAAAACATTAATATCAAGTTTAGCAACAATAATTTTATAACACAGTTTTCTTAAAGCTATTTTAAAACAAGCGTTTATAAAAAAAAAGTTCAACCAAATAAAACCTTAAACAACGTTAAGGCATAACTAACAGTTCTACATTTTAGCATGCATTCAATCACAAATGTAGATAAATTTAACAGAGAGATCAATAGAGGTAAAGTAAAAGTGAATCCCCGATAGGAAAACTTATCAACCTTGATTTGGGACTTTTTTAGGGTATATTCGACCTTCGCATTTAGGAAACAGCAGACACAATCTCAAAAGCCATTCCAAATGAACTTTTAACTTTCCGTTCAAAGGAAAACAACAAAGAAATTCCTTCAAACGAACACTAAAACTCACTGACCACCCAATCAAGTGTTAAACATTTCGAGAGAAAGAAAACATAGATACACAAATTAGTCCGATGAACAAAAGAAACAGAGGATCACTTACGCCTGAATTCAATCTGAAAAAGAAGTGTCAGAATTGGCGGCAGGAGCGGAGATGGATTGCTGGAAAGCTTCGGCACTGATCCCAGCTAGGGCTTTAGAAGGAGGAGGTGGGAAAATATTTGCGCAGGTAATAACCAAATTGCGCTTCTATAATTCTGATAGGTACAGGGGATATAATGCGGATATAAATTTTTTGTACCATCTAAATAATCTCCAACATGCAAGTATTTTAGAAAATTTACATGCGGACCACCCATTTTTATTTATTTATATAAGAAACACTTAATGTTTTTTATTTACATTTATAATATTTTAAACTCATAAAATTATATTTAAATTTTAAAAATAAATAATAATGATATTTTTTTAATTTGATATGAAAGAATTGGGTGTTATGTATATGAATATGGAACTAGATCTATTAGGTATGTAAATAGATAAGAATGATGTGGTATGCATGTAAATTGATAAATATTAAGTTAATAAAATTAATATTACTTATTATTTTATTAGATTAAACTCTTATGCTTAATTTGATCTGTAACTTCTTAATTGATAATTTGATTAAAATGATAAGTGATATAAATTATAATTTAATAATTGCAATAAAAATTGATAAAATATTAAACCATTATGAATAATTATTATTACTAAATTAGAAATAATTAATTAAAATAATATCATTTAATTAAAATTGAACAAATAGAAATTATTATTTATTTATTTTCGTAAATTTCCAACTAAAAATTAATGAAGTTATCATTTTATGCTAATTTTTAAATAATTAATTCAATTGAGGCGCATATAGATTATGTTAATATGATAAAATATCATAAATATATAAATTTATGGGTTTAAATGAGTTGAATTGAGCTTGAGCCACCCTCAATTTGAGCGCAAGCTTGATTAATTAATTTTAGGGCTTGAGTTGGCTTATTTTTGATAAAAGAGAGAAAACAATATTAATTTATGTTAGTGTTATTATAGAATGATAAAAAAAATGAGAAAAATGAGATAAATAATAATAAATCACTTATTATAAAATATTAAAGATATTTTCTTTAAAATATTTTTAATATTTTAAAGAAAATTTCTTAAAATTTAAAACATTTTGAATATAATTAAGGTAATATTTTTTAAACTAGCAAGCTCACGAGCTAATCAGTCGACTTGGGGTTAGCTAGAGCTTGGCTTATTAGTACATCAAGCTTAAGCTAATGATCTACTTGTTAAATCGAACCTAAGCCGGCTCACAAGTTAGCTTGACTCACACCCCTAGACAAATCTTTAAATCATGAAATAAGTGGCCAAATTTACCTAGATTTAATGATATTTAAATTCTATTATATCGAATAGTTTTTGACATTTAACTTGTACAGACTATACATTTAAAATAGAGATATACAACAAGAATGCGTCCACTCGAATCTCGAGGAGGTGATAGGAGACATAAAGAATATGAATTATTCATCATACGATCGGTCAGAATCATATGCCAACCCGTTGAAGAGAATGAACGACCTGACACATATCTCACAAGTGCATCAACACTTACTTCCCAGTAACTGTCATCATGAAAATCAATAGTCGCCTAAGATGAAGTTCTTCAATATAAACACATTCACGGAAAGTAGGCTACTTGTCAGATTATGTTGAATCACCATCTACTAGATGAAACAATCCTACCAAAGGACGACGTGTCCTTACATTCAATCTCTACAGAATGGGCGATCGAAGATCATTAAGTCGACTGAAGAATGTTTGGTCGGTCAAATGAATCTTGGTCGATTGAAAAAAATTCAAGTAACCAAATTTGGCAATTACCAATGTAAAATAGTGTTTAAAACAATTACAGAAATATAAAAACTCTAACAATGATTACAAAGTCAGAATAAATGGTATTTAGTTACAAATACGTAAATGTAATGACTCATCAATTATAGTAAAGTCCTCTTTTTAAACAGGGACAACCATGTAATTACTAGATCCTACCTAAGAATTATAAATAGAAGGATCATTTTCAAGAGAAGGGACTCCGAATAGAATTTGGCTAAAAACATAAAGTGTGTTCAAATCTTAGTATTTCCTCTTTCCCCCGACTAATGTTCTATTCTTTGGTTGTGATCCACAGAACAATTTAGGATTCAACATTCTAAAATGTGTTGTGAGTGTGCATACATTCTACAAGATGATGAGCACATCAGGGTGAAGGAAAACGCCAAGGAGAAACGTCTGACATGGTGTCTGATCAAGAATTTGTACAATCACAAATCGAGGGACTCCCTGATCTGATGACTGGACAGATTACAGTGCTAGCCCGAGTAGTGCTTGAGAGAAGGGTAGAGCCTCTCCCACAACCCAATCCACAACACTCGAGCCTCAAGTTCAAAAGGTTGCCCTAGTAGCTAAACGAATGGAAGAGATTTGGTACCAGGATAGTGCTAGATCCATGCAAAAGGGAGAGCCACAGCCAGAAGCAATAAAAGTTTAGCACCAGATGAATAATGCATTCACCTGACATATTGTGGAAGCCAAGCCACGAGAGGAGTTTAAGGTTCCCACCATGGAACCATATAAAGGTCGAAGGGACCCCCGCTAGACATATTACATCCATCGAGTTGGCAATCTACTTTCTCGAGATCTCTGATGCTTTAAAATGATGGTTGTTCTATGCCACACAGAGAGATTCTGCTCTCAGATGGCTCAATGGACTTTCCATAGGAATTATTAATTCCTTCAGAGACTTCAAAAAGTTACTTTTGGCGCAGTTTGCCAGCGCCCAAAAGCGACAAAAGGATTTGGAATCTTTGTGATATATAAAATTAGGACCGAATGAGAGCAGAGCCTACGGGTATATGTTTCTAGAAGGAGATGCTGAGGTCTGGAACCTAGAGCTGGCAATTACCAAGGCAACACTGGCATAAGGACAAAAGAGTCCTTAGTTCCAATACTATTTGAGTTTAAGGATATCTGAAACATTGGCTAAACTCTTGAAGTTGGCCAATAACCATATTCCAGCTAAAGAGCATATGAACCAACCAATTTTCAAAGGTGAGAAATCAGATTGATAGTCAAGCATTAACAAATTGAAGGATGATGGATGGAGAGATAAAGTTAGCCCTCATAAAAAATGTGAAAGAGATTGTTCCTTCCGAAGACATAAAGAAGACGAACGAAACGGACACAAACGTAGTCGATCGAATGATCAGTCTACAAGAGATAGAATGATGTACAAGTTTATACCACTTCGAGTTCATATGGAAAAACTTGTAGATGCAATAGAAGACAAGGAGTATCTATGAAACTAGACTCCAATGAAACCTGGAGCTTCCCTCTGTAACCCTAACAAATACTGTAAGTATCATTGAGACCATGAGTATGACACCAAGGATTGCAGGCACCTCTGTAGCCTAGTAGAGGAGCTAATCTAGGCTAGAAAGCTAAAAGCATTTGTAGCCTTGGAGGCTTACACTCAACGGAATGACAAGGCTTTAGCTAAAAGCATATGTTAGGGCCTGACTTGACCCACAATTACACAATTATTTAAGTTCAGAAGTATGTCCAAAAGCTTGACCCTGTTTATATTTAGCGACTGGTGTGCAAAATTAAAAATTCCATATGGATGATAAATATGTTTACACGATAGGGATACTACATAAGTATATGTATCGTTTCAAGTAATATATAATTTTCTTTATTAACTAAGTATCGATCCCACGTAGATAGCCAAAACTCTGATAAAATTAACTTTAATAAAACATACTTTTAAATTGTGAAAAACTTATATAGTAAATGATCAGAAGTTTTTGTGTAATATCTAATACTATAGAATTAAAGGAATACTAAGTATACTAAGCAAATGCAAAATGTAAATGCAGGACAATTTTAAAAAAAGGTTTTAAAATGTAAAGTTACCACTAATCTAAAATAACAATGTATAAAAAGTTCAAATTTGTTTAAAACATCTTTCCCCTTGCAATGAGTTTATAATTAATGTAGGAAAATAATTTTAAAATATAACTAAGGTATTGTGCCAAGTAGGAGTAATTCTATTCTTTACCCCTTGTCAAGTGCATAAAGAATATTGGCTAATCCAGAGTTTGGTCCCTAAACCCGTGGTTAGGTGACAGCGACTTTATATATGCTTAAAAATACAAGTAATTAATACTGCTGCTAAAAGATTTAATTCCTCAGCAACGACACCAAAAACTTAATAACAGTTATAGATTCGATAAAGATGTATATATAAAATATTCAGTAATAGTAAAGTCACACTTATCAACGCAAGTATACGTATCACTCAAGTAATATAGGGCTCTAATGGAGTCCTAGATATCGATCTCACAAGGAGTAATATTAGAACTACGAACCAATATTTTAGAAAAGTAATACTTAATCACAATAATGGAATTCAAATTGACTATCTGTCACAAATAGGCAATTAAAATAAATATGTAATTTTAATAACTATTAAATAACTAAATATACTAATGAAGGTTTGAATGTGATATTCAATATATAAGAAAGCATCCTTCTCCTTGTCAAGAAATTATAGTGAATGGATAAAGTGAATCAGTTCAAATTGTATTGTGTCAAATAAAAGCATACTTATTCTTTATCCTTTGGTTCAGACATAAAGAAAATTGACTAATCCTATGCATGTTTACTGAATCTGCGGCTAAGATGGGAGGATACCGGCTCTCATTTCGGAGCTCCCACGTTCTCCTCGCCTAAGGGCTAACATTTACACTTCAGCAGCCAAACGATAGAACCGAATTGGGGATTTTAGTTTGTCACTCCAAAATCTCTAATTCTATGCCCGATAATTTTATTTCCCTATTTATATGAACCCAACTTCTAAGGGCTTTGACCTTCCTGAATCTTGAATGTAATCCTCACTTTAGTTGCAAACTCAATTTAGTTGTAAAACTCAACTGGCCAGATTGAAAATAAATTAAGATCAAAGTGAAAAGATCATCACAATTTCTTTAACATTTTCATGGCTTATATCACCATTTCACAAATCTCAAGACAAAGAGAAAGACAGAGAAAACTACTCAGAACTCATGGGGAAAACACTATAAAACTCGGAATTCATATATAAAATCCAAGTCATACAAACTACAACAAGTAAATAACTTATCTCTAGTTTCTCTCCAAGAACACTCCTCCAAGTTCCTTTGAATCTCTCCAAGT